>NW_026062011.1:162500-167500 GCF_023897955.1 Schistocerca gregaria | reverse complement strand
CGACCTTTCGGCCTAGGAAGACACGCTGATTCCTTCAGTGTAGCGCGCGTGCGGCCCAGAACATCTAAGGGCATCACAGACCTGTTATTGCTCAATCTCGTGCGGCTAGAAGCCGCCTGTCCCTCTAAGAAGAAAAGTAATCGCTGACAGCACGAAGGATGTCACGCGACTAGTTAGCAGGCTAGAGTCTCGTTCGTTATCGGAATTAACCAGACAAATCGCTCCACCAACTAAGAACGGCCATGCACCACCACCCACCGAATCAAGAAAGAGCTATCAATCTGTCAATCCTTCCGGTGTCCGGGCCTGGTGAGGTTTCCCGTGTTGAGTCAAATTAAGCCGCAGGCTCCACTCCTGGTGGTGCCCTTCCGTCAATTCCTTTAAGTTTCAGCTTTGCAACCATACTTCCCCCGGAACCCAAAAGCTTTGGTTTCCCGGAGGCTGCCCGCCGAGTCATCGGAGGAACTGCGGCGGATCGCTGGCTGGCATCGTTTATGGTTAGAACTAGGGCGGTATCTGATCGCCTTCGAACCTCTAACTTTCGTTCTTGATTAATGAAAACATACTTGGCAAATGCTTTCGCTTCTGTTCGTCTTGCGACGATCCAAGAATTTCACCTCTAACGTCGCAATACGAATGCCCCCGCCTGTCCCTATTAATCATTACCTCGGGTTCCGAAAACCAACAAAATAGAACCGAGGTCCTATTCCATTATTCCATGCACACAGTATTCAGGCGGGCTTGCCTGCTTTAAGCACTCTAATTTGTTCAAAGTAAACGTGCCGGCCCACCGAGACACTCAACTAAGAGCACCCTGGTAGGATTTCAACGGGGTCCGCCTCGGGACGCGCAAGCACGCCTTCGGCTCGCCCCACCGGCAGGACGTCCCACGATACATGCCAGTTAAACACCGACGGGCGGTGAACCAACAGCGTGGGACACAAATCCAACTACGAGCTTTTTAACCGCAACAACTTTAATATACGCTATTGGAGCTGGAATTACCGCGGCTGCTGGCACCAGACTTGCCCTCCAATAGATACTCGTTAAAGGATTTAAAGTGTACTCATTCCGATTACGGGGCCTCGGATGAGTCCCGTATCGTTATTTTTCGTCACTACCTCCCCGTGCCGGGAGTGGGTAATTTGCGCGCCTGCTGCCTTCCTTGGATGTGGTAGCCGTTTCTCAGGCTCCCTCTCCGGAATCGAACCCTGATTCCCCGTTACCCGTTACAACCATGGTAGGCGCAGAACCTACCATCGACAGTTGATAAGGCAGACATTTGAAAGATGCGTCGCCGGTACGAGGACCGTGCGATCAGCCCAAAGTTATTCAGAGTCACCAAGGCAAACGGACCAGACGAGCCAATCCGATTGGTTTTGATCTAATAAAAGCGTCCCTTCCATCTCTGGTCGGGACTCTGTTTGCATGTATTAGCTCTAGAATTACCACAGTTATCCAAGTAACGTGGGTACGATCTAAGGAACCATAACTGATTTAATGAGCCATTCGCGGTTTCACCTTAATGCGGCTTGTACTGAGACATGCATGGCTTAATCTTTGAGACAAGCATATGACTACTGGCAGGATCAACCAGGGAGCTGCGTCAACGAGAGCTGAGCAGCCGGCCGCCCGGGAGTGTGTCCCGAGGGCCCGCGCGAACACGCAAGCGTCCGCTCAATTATTCTGCAAACAGGAGGAGGCTGAGCTCCCCTGCACGATACACCTCGAAACCCTCTCAGGTCCCGGCGGCGCGCAGCGCCGTCCTAAGTACTTGGTCGGGTTCGAGAGAGGCGCAATCGCCCGGAGATAGGCGAGTAGACGCTTTCAGTGCGAACACCCGTGCTCCCAACTGAGCTTGCCGCTGCCGACAGAGGCCCGGGAGCGTGCTGTCGTGGCATTGCCGGCGGGAAACAACACGCGCCACCTACGGTGACCGGCAGCTCCAACGCCAGCGCCACAGAAGGGCAAAGCCCCACTTGGGTGCAGAAGCGAACTCTCCCAGCACAGCGCACGCGCCAACACGTCCGCAGAGCTGCGATACAAACCACCTGCGAGAACCGCTGGGGGCGACCGAGCAGCAGACGGCGTCGCGACGCCGAGTGCCGGGCGGCGGCGCATCCTCAACGCACACAGTCCGCAATCGGACCAGCACACTGCAGATGTCCACCGCGCTTCGCACCGGGCTCGGCAGAACCCACTTTGGCCGCCTGGCGCCGCGCGCCGGGTGCGCCGGCGCGTAGCTGGGACGCCAGCCGGGCCCGTCGGCCGGCGCTCCTGCCACTGGGCGCCCCCCACCAGCCGGCTGTAGTGCGTGCGCTCACGCAGCGCGCGGCCAGCACGCCGCGCGGCCCCCCCTCACCGGCCGGGGACTGTCCCACCAAGCCACAGCCTCGTATCGCTTCATACCCACATGGCCAACTCAGGTTCGGGGGCATGGCGGGTACCGCCGAAACAACCGGTTCACAGATGTACCGATCGTCGCTATCACCGATGCACCTGCAGCGCGAACAACCGCTCAACAACTGATTTCCAGTTCATTTGCGGATCTTTGGCAGCAAACGTATACGTCAATCAACATTTGCGAAATCTACGATTCTGGCATGCCTGCATGTTATGTGTCACGACACGCTACATCAGCCCATATACACACTACGGCACGTACACGAGAGAACACGTGGAAGATGGTCCGCGCACGTGTGCAATGTCCCTTGCGCGGTCGACTGTCAACCGGCCTCTGTAGCATGTCGCAGATGTGGAACGCGGTCCACCGTGGTATCATGTTGTGTGGGGCAATACGATTAAATAGGAAAACCCTCGTCGCTACATCAACAGACGGCTCACGCTGATTCCCGGCAGAGGGAGGGGGGGGGGGGCCAACATGCAATACTTTCGTCCGTACCTACCACATGTCTCTACGGCGTACAACAGTGCAATCTCGCTGTAATGGGGAGACGAGACAAGTAGCATCGTGCACAACATATGGCCCTTATGATTCGCCATTGTAGGGCGCAGCCGGTGTACGGTCAAGCATGTGCCACATTATGTCACTCAGTACGTAACGACGGATGATCAGTGTGGGTTACGCGTACATCAGCGGACAGTCCACACAGGCCGTACCACAACGTACACTGACTGCATCGACAACCAAATGCAACTGAACAGCTGCAAGGCTCATTTCACAAACAAACGCCTGACCGACCAGCTTGGAAGGGCAGGAGGGGAGGGCGATATTCGTTCTGTAGCGTTACACCCTTCCAGTGGTTAGCGGGACTGTGTAGAAAGTACGCAACACTCGAAAGACATTTACGTGAGGGTACGCACCATGGCATCGAGAAATACACATGACACCAGAGGATCCAAGCAGTGAACTATGTTCAGAGGGTTGCTGTTAGGCAAAGCTACATTCCTGTGACGTTACATGCGACAGTTAAGGTGCAGTGTAAGTTAGGTTAAGGTGCAGTGTAAGTTAGGTTAAGGTGCAGTGTAAGTTAGGTTAAGGTGCAGTGTAAGTTAGGTTAAGGTGCAGTGTAACTTAGGTTAAGGTGCAGTGTAACTTAGGTTAAGGTGCAGTGTAACTTAGGTTAAGGTGCAGTGTAACTTAGGTTAAGGTGCAGTGTAAGTTAGGTTAAGGTGCAGTGTAACTTAGGTTAAGGTGCAGTGTAACTTAGGTTAAGGTGCAGTGTAACTTAGGTTAAGGTGCAGTGTAAGTTAGGTTAAGGTGCAGTGTAAGTTAGGTTAAGGTGCAGTGTAACTTAGGTTAAGGTGCAGTGTAACTTAGGTTAAGGTGCAGTGTAACTTAGGTTAAGGTGCAGTGTAACTTAGGTTAAGGTGCAGTGTAAGTTAGGTTAAGGTGCAGTGTAACTTAGGTTAAGGTGCAGTGTAACTTAGGTTAAGGTGCAGTGTAACTTAGGTTAAGGTGCAGTGTAACTTAGGTTAAGGTGCAGTGTAACTTAGGTTAAGGTGCAGCGTAACTTAGGTTAAGGTGCAGCGTAACTTAGGTTAAGGTGCAGCGTAACTTAGGTTAAGGTGCAGCGTAACTTAGGTTAAGGTGCAGCGTAACTTAGGTTAAGGTGCAGCGTAACTTAGGTTAAGGTGCAGCGTAACTTAGGTTAAGGTGCAGCGTAACTTAGGTTAAGGTGCAGCGTAACTTAGGTTAAGGTGCAGCGTAACTTAGGTTAGGGGCCAACGTGGGTTAGGTTAGGGGCCAACGTGGGTTAGGTTAGGGGCCAACGTGGGTTAGGTTAGGGGCCAACGTGGGTTAGGTTAGGGGCCAACGTGGGTTAGGTTAGGGGCCAACGTGGGTTAGGTTAGGGGCCAACGTGGGTTAGGTTAGGGGCCAACGTGGGTTAGGTTAGGGGCCAACGTGGGTTAGGTTAAGGGCCAACGTGGGTTAGGTTAAGGGCCAACGTGGGTTAGGTTAAGGGCCAACGTGGGTTAGGTTAAGGGCCAACGTGGGTTAGGTTAAGGGCCAACGTGGGTTAGGTTAAGGGCCAACGTGGGTTAGGTTAAGGGCCAACGTGGGTTAGGTTAAGGGCCAACGTGGGTTAGGTTAAGGGCCAACGTGGGTAAGGTTGCCAGAGATGTGTCAAATCAGGATGTACGTTTGGCTGGTGTCAGGTGGTGGGTTGGTTCGATGTCTTTACCAGGGGTGTGGCCAAAGGGTATTTTATTACTTGTACCTTTTGTGTTGTGGCGTGGCGTTGCGTCTTGTGTTGATACTGGGTGGACCACTGTGGGTGTTGCTGGCTGATTTGAGCTGCGTTGTTTGCGGGTGATGTGAGACATTGTGTCTTATTAGTGGACGTCACGTTCCTCTTGTCGTTCTTTGGATAGTGTCCTGTGGCAGCGAGGATAAAATGGATGTTGTTGAACGCTAGTGCTTTGGTGCTTTCGCTTTGTTACACACGGAGTGGACTGTGAGATAGGGTGACTGGGTCGAGTGCGGTTCACACTGTCCTCCCCAGTTTACAGTATGTATCATCTATGTATGTGGTCCT
>NW_026062011.1:135000-142500 GCF_023897955.1 Schistocerca gregaria | reverse complement strand
CGCAATCGCCCGGAGATAGGCGAGTAGACGCTTTCAGTGCGAACACCCGTGCTCCCAACTGAGCTTGCCGCTGCCGACAGAGGCCCGGGAGCGTGCTGTCGTGGCATTGCCGGCGGGAAACAACACGCGCCACCTACGGTGACCGGCAGCTCCAACGCCAGCGCCACAGAAGGGCAAAGCCCCACTTGGGTGCAGAAGCGAACTCTCCCAGCACAGCGCACGCGCCAACACGTCCGCAGAGCTGCGATACAAACCACCTGCGAGAACCGCTGGGGGCGACCGAGCAGCAGACGGCGTCGCGACGCCGAGTGCCGGGCGGCGGCGCATCCTCAACGCACACAGTCCGCAATCGGACCAGCACACTGCAGATGTCCACCGCGCTTCGCACCGGGCTCGGCAGAACCCACTTTGGCCGCCTGGCGCCGCGCGCCGGGTGCGCCGGCGCGTAGCTGGGACGCCAGCCGGGCCCGTCGGCCGGCGCTCCTGCCACTGGGCGCCCCCCACCAGCCGGCTGTAGTGCGTGCGCTCACGCAGCGCGCGGCCAGCACGCCGCGCGGCCCCCCCTCACCGGCCGGGGACTGTCCCACCAAGCCACAGCCTCGTATCGCTTCATACCCACATGGCCAACTCAGGTTCGGGGGCATGGCGGGTACCGCCGAAACAACCGGTTCACAGATGTACCGATCGTCGCTATCACCGATGCACCTGCAGCGCGAACAACCGCTCAACAACTGATTTCCAGTTCATTTGCGGATCTTTGGCAGCAAACGTATACGTCAATCAACATTTGCGAAATCTACGATTCTGGCATGCCTGCATGTTATGTGTCACGACACGCTACATCAGCCCATATACACACTACGGCACGTACACGAGAGAACACGTGGAAGATGGTCCGCGCACGTGTGCAATGTCCCTTGCGCGGTCGACTGTCAACCGGCCTCTGTAGCATGTCGCAGATGTGGAACGCGGTCCACCGTGGTATCATGTTGTGTGGGGCAATACGATTAAATAGGAAAACCCTCGTCGCTACATCAACAGACGGCTCACGCTGATTCCCGGCAGAGGGAGGGGGGGGGGGCCAACATGCAATACTTTCGTCCGTACCTACCACATGTCTCTACGGCGTACAACAGTGCAATCTCGCTGTAATGGGGAGACGAGACAAGTAGCATCGTGCACAACATATGGCCCTTATGATTCGCCATTGTAGGGCGCAGCCGGTGTACGGTCAAGCATGTGCCACATTATGTCACTCAGTACGTAACGACGGATGATCAGTGTGGGTTACGCGTACATCAGCGGACAGTCCACACAGGCCGTACCACAACGTACACTGACTGCATCGACAACCAAATGCAACTGAACAGCTGCAAGGCTCATTTCACAAACAAACGCCTGACCGACCAGCTTGGAAGGGCAGGAGGGGAGGGCGATATTCGTTCTGTAGCGTTACACCCTTCCAGTGGTTAGCGGGACTGTGTAGAAAGTACGCAACACTCGAAAGACATTTACGTGAGGGTACGCACCATGGCATCGAGAAATACACATGACACCAGAGGATCCAAGCAGTGAACTATGTTCAGAGGGTTGCTGTTAGGCAAAGCTACATTCCTGTGACGTTACATGTGACAGTTAAGGTGCAGTGTAAGTTAGGTTAAGGTGCAGTGTAAGTTAGGTTAAGGTGCAGTGTAAGTTAGGTTAAGGTGCAGTGTAAGTTAGGTTAAGGTGCAGTGTAAGTTAGGTTAAGGTGCAGTGTAAGTTAGGTTAAGGTGCAGTGTAACTTAGGTTAAGGTGCAGTGTAACTTAGGTTAAGGTGCAGTGTAACTTAGGTTAAGGTGCAGTGTAACTTAGGTTAAGGTGCAGTGTAACTTAGGTTAAGGTGCAGTGTAAGTTAGGTTAAGGTGCAGTGTAAGTTAGGTTAAGGTGCAGTGTAACTTAGGTTAAGGTGCAGTGTAACTTAGGTTAAGGTGCAGTGTAAGTTAGGTTAAGGTGCAGTGTAAGTTAGGTTAAGGTGCAGTGTAACTTAGGTTAAGGTGCAGTGTAAGTTAGGTTAAGGTGCAGTGTAACTTAGGTTAAGGTGCAGTGTAACTTAGGTTAAGGTGCAGTGTAACTTAGGTTAAGGTGCAGTGTAAGTTAGGTTAAGGTGCAGTGTAACTTAGGTTAAGGTGCAGTGTAACTTAGGTTAAGGTGCAGTGTAACTTAGGTTAAGGTGCAGTGTAACTTAGGTTAAGGTGCAGCGTAACTTAGGTTAAGGTGCAGCGTAACTTAGGTTAAGGTGCAGCGTAACTTAGGTTAAGGTGCAGCGTAACTTAGGTTAAGGTGCAGCGTAACTTAGGTTAAGGTGCAGCGTAACTTAGGTTAAGGTGCAGCGTAACTTAGGTTAAGGTGCAGCGTAACTTAGGTTAAGGTGCAGCGTAACTTAGGTTAAGGTGCAGCGTAACTTAGGTTAAGGTGCAGCGTAACTTAGGTTAGGGGCCAACGTGGGTTAGGTTAGGGGCCAACGTGGGTTAGGTTAGGGGCCAACGTGGGTTAGGTTAGGGGCCAACGTGGGTTAGGTTAGGGGCCAACGTGGGTTAGGTTAGGGGCCAACGTGGGTTAGGTTAGGGGCCAACGTGGGTTAGGTTAGGGGCCAACGTGGGTTAGGTTAAGGGCCAACGTGGGTTAGGTTAAGGGCCAACGTGGGTTAGGTTAAGGGCCAACGTGGGTTAGGTTAAGGGCCAACGTGGGTTAGGTTAAGGGCCAACGTGGGTTAGGTTAAGGGCCAACGTGGGTTAGGTTAAGGGCCAACGTGGGTTAGGTTAAGGGCCAACGTGGGTTAGGTTAAGGGCCAACGTGGGTTAGGTTAAGGGCCAACGTGGGTAAGGTTGCCAGAGATGTGTCAAATCAGGATGTACGTTTGGCTGGTGTCAGGTGGTGGGTTGGTTCGATGTCTTTACCAGGGGTGTGGCCAAAGGGTATTTTATTACTTGTACCTTTTGTGTTGTGGCGTGGCGTTGCGTCTTGTGTTGATACTGGGTGGACCACTGTGGGTGTTGCTGGCTGATTTGAGCTGCGTTGTTTGCGGGTGATGTGAGACATTGTGTCTTATTAGTGGACGTCACGTTCCTCTTGTCGTTCTTTGGATAGTGTCCTGTGGCAGCGAGGATAAAATGGATGTTGTTGAACGCTAGTGCTTTGGTGCTTTCGCTTTGTTACACACGGAGTGGACTGTGAGATAGGGTGACTGGGTCGAGTGCGGTTCACACTGTCCTCCCCAGTTTACAGTATGTATCATCTATGTATGTGGTCCTGCATCATTTACTAAGGAGGGACGTCAGACGACTGAAATATTAGTTATGTACTGATGTAAAGCAGAATGCTTACCTTCCACCAGTGGGCGAGTATCGACTCTGCCCCAGCGTTGCCACCGCAGGAAGCGGTGTCGGAAACACTACCCGCACACCGTCACCACTGTGCGGGGGCACGGACCCTCTATATCCTCAGCGGCGCACTCTTTGCCACCGGGCGTCACGTCTCGCGGCCCGCCGTCCAGAGCATGTATTGGGACATTCGCATGTATCATCTATCTATGTGGCCCTGCATCAATTACTAAGCAGTGCCGTGAGACGACTGAACTATTAGTAAAGTACTGATGAACAGCAGAATGTTTACCTTCCACAGTGGGCGAGTGGTCGACTCTACCCCAGCGTCGCCACCGCAGGAAGCGGTCTTGGAAAAACTACCCCCACACCGTCACCATTGTGCGGGGGAACGGACCCTCTATATCCACAGAGGAGCACTCTTTGCCACCGGGCTTCAGGTCTCGCGACCTGCCGTCCAGTGCCCACGGGGAACCGCGTGGAGGTGGTGCCGCCGTAGCATCCGCTTACAATGGGCAATCAGCCGGCGCACGTTTCTCCTGCGGGTAGCAGGGTCCACAGCACTCGGCTCGGGCTAGCCAGGCCTTGCCCATCGTCGAGCCCGGAATTTCCGGGTTCTTGGCCTAGAGTCTGTCGCTACTTAGTCATCGTCAGCCCATGAGTCGACATCTGAATCATTGCTGCTGGTCTCCGGAGTCGTGTCGGGGTCATGGAGCATTCCTGCTCTTTCCCTCACGAGTTCCAAAGCCCTCCGCTGCAAATATTGATCCAGAGCCTGTGCGGATATTGCAGACGCAAGAGTGTTGAGCGCCCTCCAGTGCTCTCTGCTCCGGAGTAGCGCTCTAACATCTCTGTTAGGGGGCAGTTGTTCCCGTACTTCAGCAAATTGTGGACAGTCCCACAGAGTGTGCTCCGGGGTTCCTTCCTCGCCACAGTCACAGTCTGTGGTTTCTCTTTTGCCAGTCCTACACAAGTAGGTGGAAAAGGGCCCATGTCCTGTCAAGAAATGCACCAATCCCCGTGAGGGTTTCAGAAACCGAAGTCTCATCCGCTCTCTCACGTTGGGGAAAAAATGGTGCACGCGCCTGCTTGTGCGGAGCGCGTCCCACCTCTGCTGCCACTCGTCAAAGAGCCAGTTCCGGACTTCAGCAGCGCTGTCTGCCGGTCGGCCTAAGATGTTATTGACCCCATCCGGATTTCCCTTCCGGAGCCAATACAGCGCACCCCTTTCCCTGACCAGCAGGTCAAGTGGGGGGATTGCTGTGATGACTAGTAGCGCATCGGCGGAAGTCGTGCTGTATGCTCCAGTGAGGCGCAACAGCGCTTGGCGCTGCAGCCTCCTCATCGCCGCCGCAGGTTTTCTCTGTCTCAGCCTATGAGCCCAGACACTCGACCCGTAAGCCGTGATGGCCACGAGAATGCTCGAGTGATATAGCCTTAATGTCTGCAATGGCAGATGGTATTGCTTGTTTGCAATACTGGCTATCTTGTGGAAGAGGGCCTGGCTTTTGCGACATACGATCTCGATATGCGCAGAGAACAGTCTGGACTCATCGAGGTGGATTCCCAGATACCTCGCCATGCGTGTTCGCCTGATAGCTCCATCGTTGGCACCGCCAGCAATTCGGAGTACAGGGCCACGTGCCAAACGGCCGCGCAGCAAGATATACACAGTCTTCTCAGCAGACAGCTTCAGCTTCACTTTGTGGCACCACTGCTGCAGGGCGTTGAGCGCTGCGTTGCAGTTTACTTCCAACATTGCCCGAGAGTCACCTTCTATCACTAGAAGGATGTCATCGGCGTACGCTACTACGCCTCGCACTTGTCGCAGTTCTCCTAGTTCCGCCAACACAGGCTCGAGGCCTACATCCCAGAATATGGGACCGCAGACCGAGCCCTGTGGGCATCCCTTGGTGATCGACTTCTCAACCGCCCGCCCCGGGCACCGCAAAACCGCCCGCCGGTTACGGCAGTAGTCTAGCAGGCACCGGTACAGGGGCCCAGGACATTCCAACTTCCTTAGGCTGTCGAACAGTGCCGGCCACCATAGGTTGTCGAAAGCCCCAGCGATGTCAACCATTATCCCCGCAACGTACTTGGCTGTAGATGTGTCCACCAACAACATTGCCTTGTTTATAGCATCTTCTGTACACAGACCCCTCCTGAATCCATATTGGTCGGGACTGCGTCCCCTAAGTTCCCGGTGTTGCTCTAGCCGAAGGCATAGGAGCTTCTCCTGGAGCTTAGCCATGGAGTTCAAGAGACAGATGGGTCGGTATGATTTCGGCACTTCCGGATCCTTGTCCTCACCCTTTCTCAGAATGACCACTTCGGCCAACTTCCACGATTCTGGTACCCGTCCCTGACGTAAGCACTCATTGTAGAGGTTAGTCAGGTAAGGGCAGATCTCCGCGCACAGGGCTTGGAGAACCTCGGCAGCGAGTCCATCATGGCCCGTCGCCTTTTTACGGCGCAATTCAAGAATTGCGGCGGTAACTTCACGTTCAGTGAACGGAGCAACAGGCGTCTCATCGGCATACAGCTCATGGAGTTGTCGCCTCAAATTCCCCTGTTCCTCGTCCTCATCTTCGCTACTATCGTCGGGCAATAAGGTACTCATGAGGAGCTCAGCTGACTCTTGCCAGTCCTTGGTGTGACTGCCATCGATCTTCCTTAGGGTCGACAGGACCGTCGGTGACCGAACTTTTGACACGGCAATCTTGTACGGTGTACCCCAGGGGTCAGCCGCCAGACTGTCACGAACAAAAGACTGCCAACTCTCAGTCCGTACTGTGTGCAGTGCCCGCTTAAACACGGCTTTGGCCCGCCTGTACCGCGCAAGCGTGGCCTCACGAATGTGATCGCCTATGCTGCGCTGGTAATGCCGCCGCGCTCTTCTGCATTCGCGTCGGAGACGCTGCAGCTCAGGGTTCCAAGGTGCCTTAGGCATTTTCCCTGTGTGGGCCAACGGGACTGCGCCTGTTGCTGCTGTCTGTATGGCCGCCGTCAGATCTTCTGCAGCTTTGTCAACGTCCACAACGCGATCCATTGGCCAATTCGGTATCACTAGATTACCTCTTAGTCGATCCCAATTAGCCTTTCACCAGTTGTACTTGACGGTGCCGTTCACCTGGTCTTCAGGAGGAGGCTCCCCATCATAGGCTACAGTGAATGTGATCAGATTGTGGTCACTTAGTGTCATTCCCCGCCATACCTTCCAGTTCTCCGCACGGAGATGCTCGTGTGCACTCTTCAGTGTCACATCGATATTCGAGGTCGCTCCACGGCGGCCTTCGAAAGTTGGTGGGAAGTTTGGTCGGTTCAGCACTTCTAGTCTGAGCTCGTGAATTGCTTCAGCGAGTCTCTCACCTCGCCTGGCGGCGCGTCGAGCACCAAGAGGCGTGATGTCACTGTGCCATAGGGGTGACATGGCATTTGCGTCCATTGTGCAAATCAGCAAGTCATTGCGGTAGAACCCAACCGCCTCTTTTAACTGGTCGATATACGGTCTTTCTCTGTGCCTGTACTGAAAGTACATATTTAGCACGAAAAAGGTGAAATCGCCAGTATTTATCTCAGCTAACACCATGCATCTGTTGCTTAGGTGCGCCACTTTGACTGCTCTGAAGGAACGATTTAGCACAACAATTGCTGCCATAGGATGCTCTCCCCCAGCCAGGATCTGAGCTGTTGTCGGCATATATCGGATCTTTCCGTCCCTAGAGTAGGGCTCTTGCAGACATAATATGTCTAGAGACTCCTCCTCCGCTCGGCGTCGTACCTCCTGCATCACCGCTTGCGTTCGCGCGCAGTTCAGCTGTCCTATCTTAACCGACATTGGCATTGTGATTTTTCACAGTCCGGTCGGGGACAGGAGAGGTAGCGGCCGGAATGGAGACGGTTGACAAGAGGTCTTGTCTCCCATAGTCTGTCCGCTGGATTTTGCGTTGAGTGAGAATCCTGTAGTAGGCACACTCTTTGCCTGGCGTTTCGCATGTGCGATTACGCTTTTTGCACGGGATACAGACCGCTCGGTCCCCCGCTTTTCTACAGTCCTTCCTCATGTGGCCGTTCTCGCCACAGTGCCCACATGTTATTATACTCGGGTCCTGCTTGCAGAACCTTACCGAGTGGTTCA
>NW_026062011.1:122500-127500 GCF_023897955.1 Schistocerca gregaria | reverse complement strand
AATCGCTCCACCAACTAAGAACGGCCATGCACCACCACCCACCGAATCAAGAAAGAGCTATCAATCTGTCAATCCTTCCGGTGTCCGGGCCTGGTGAGGTTTCCCGTGTTGAGTCAAATTAAGCCGCAGGCTCCACTCCTGGTGGTGCCCTTCCGTCAATTCCTTTAAGTTTCAGCTTTGCAACCATACTTCCCCCGGAACCCAAAAGCTTTGGTTTCCCGGAGGCTGCCCGCCGAGTCATCGGAGGAACTGCGGCGGATCGCTGGCTGGCATCGTTTATGGTTAGAACTAGGGCGGTATCTGATCGCCTTCGAACCTCTAACTTTCGTTCTTGATTAATGAAAACATACTTGGCAAATGCTTTCGCTTCTGTTCGTCTTGCGACGATCCAAGAATTTCACCTCTAACGTCGCAATACGAATGCCCCCGCCTGTCCCTATTAATCATTACCTCGGGTTCCGAAAACCAACAAAATAGAACCGAGGTCCTATTCCATTATTCCATGCACACAGTATTCAGGCGGGCTTGCCTGCTTTAAGCACTCTAATTTGTTCAAAGTAAACGTGCCGGCCCACCGAGACACTCAACTAAGAGCACCCTGGTAGGATTTCAACGGGGT
This sequence comes from Schistocerca gregaria, assembly GCF_023897955.1. NCBI lineage: Eukaryota > Metazoa > Arthropoda > Insecta > Orthoptera > Acrididae > Schistocerca > Schistocerca gregaria. The sequence goes on along the minus strand of NW_026062011.1, from coordinate 126,881 downwards.
CCGCCTCGGGACGCGCAAGCACGCCTTCGGCTCGCCCCACCGGCAGGACGTCCCACGATACATGCCAGTTAAACACCGACGGGCGGTGAACCAACAGCGTGGGACACAAATCCAACTACGAGCTTTTTAACCGCAACAACTTTAATATACGCTATTGGAGCTGGAATTACCGCGGCTGCTGGCACCAGACTTGCCCTCCAATAGATACTCGTTAAAGGATTTAAAGTGTACTCATTCCGATTACGGGGCCTCGGATGAGTCCCGTATCGTTATTTTTCGTCACTACCTCCCCGTGCCGGGAGTGGGTAATTTGCGCGCCTGCTGCCTTCCTTGGATGTGGTAGCCGTTTCTCAGGCTCCCTCTCCGGAATCGAACCCTGATTCCCCGTTACCCGTTACAACCATGGTAGGCGCAGAACCTACCATCGACAGTTGATAAGGCAGACATTTGAAAGATGCGTCGCCGGTACGAGGACCGTGCGATCAGCCCAAAGTTATTCAGAGTCACCAAGGCAAACGGACCAGACGAGCCAATCCGATTGGTTTTGATCTAATAAAAGCGTCCCTTCCATCTCTGGTCGGGACTCTGTTTGCATGTATTAGCTCTAGAATTACCACAGTTATCCAAGTAACGTGGGTACGATCTAAGGAACCATAACTGATTTAATGAGCCATTCGCGGTTTCACCTTAATGCGGCTTGTACTGAGACATGCATGGCTTAATCTTTGAGACAAGCATATGACTACTGGCAGGATCAACCAGGGAGCTGCGTCAACGAGAGCTGAGCAGCCGGCCGCCCGGGAGTGTGTCCCGAGGGCCCGCGCGAACACGCAAGCGTCCGCTCAATTATTCTGCAAACAGGAGGAGGCTGAGCTCCCCTGCACGATACACCTCGAAACCCTCTCAGGTCCCGGCGGCGCGCAGCGCCGTCCTAAGTACTTGGTCGGGTTCGAGAGAGGCGCAATCGCCCGGAGATAGGCGAGTAGACGCTTTCAGTGCGAACACCCGTGCTCCCAACTGAGCTTGCCGCTGCCGACAGAGGCCCGGGAGCGTGCTGTCGTGGCATTGCCGGCGGGAAACAACACGCGCCACCTACGGTGACCGGCAGCTCCAACGCCAGCGCCACAGAAGGGCAAAGCCCCACTTGGGTGCAGAAGCGAACTCTCCCAGCACAGCGCACGCGCCAACACGTCCGCAGAGCTGCGATACAAACCACCTGCGAGAACCGCTGGGGGCGACCGAGCAGCAGACGGCGTCGCGACGCCGAGTGCCGGGCGGCGGCGCATCCTCAACGCACACAGTCCGCAATCGGACCAGCACACTGCAGATGTCCACCGCGCTTCGCACCGGGCTCGGCAGAACCCACTTTGGCCGCCTGGCGCCGCGCGCCGGGTGCGCCGGCGCGTAGCTGGGACGCCAGCCGGGCCCGTCGGCCGGCGCTCCTGCCACTGGGCGCCCCCCACCAGCCGGCTGTAGTGCGTGCGCTCACGCAGCGCGCGGCCAGCACGCCGCGCGGCCCCCCCTCACCGGCCGGGGACTGTCCCACCAAGCCACAGCCTCGTATCGCTTCATACCCACATGGCCAACTCAGGTTCGGGGGCATGGCGGGTACCGCCGAAACAACCGGTTCACAGATGTACCGATCGTCGCTATCACCGATGCACCTGCAGCGCGAACAACCGCTCAACAACTGATTTCCAGTTCATTTGCGGATCTTTGGCAGCAAACGTATACGTCAATCAACATTTGCGAAATCTACGATTCTGGCATGCCTGCATGTTATGTGTCACGACACGCTACATCAGCCCATATACACACTACGGCACGTACACGAGAGAACACGTGGAAGATGGTCCGCGCACGTGTGCAATGTCCCTTGCGCGGTCGACTGTCAACCGGCCTCTGTAGCATGTCGCAGATGTGGAACGCGGTCCACCGTGGTATCATGTTGTGTGGGGCAATACGATTAAATAGGAAAACCCTCGTCGCTACATCAACAGACGGCTCACGCTGATTCCCGGCAGAGGGAGGGGGGGGGGCCAACATGCAATACTTTCGTCCGTACCTACCACATGTCTCTACGGCGTACAACAGTGCAATCTCGCTGTAATGGGGAGACGAGACAAGTAGCATCGTGCACAACATATGGCCCTTATGATTCGCCATTGTAGGGCGCAGCCGGTGTACGGTCAAGCATGTGCCACATTATGTCACTCAGTACGTAACGACGGATGATCAGTGTGGGTTACGCGTACATCAGCGGACAGTCCACACAGGCCGTACCACAACGTACACTGACTGCATCGACAACCAAATGCAACTGAACAGCTGCAAGGCTCATTTCACAAACAAACGCCTGACCGACCAGCTTGGAAGGGCAGGAGGGGAGGGCGATATTCGTTCTGTAGCGTTACACCCTTCCAGTGGTTAGCGGGACTGTGTAGAAAGTACGCAACACTCGAAAGACATTTACGTGAGGGTACGCACCATGGCATCGAGAAATACACATGACACCAGAGGATCCAAGCAGTGAACTATGTTCAGAGGGTTGCTGTTAGGCAAAGCTACATTCCTGTGACGTTACATGTGACAGTTAAGGTGCAGTGAAAGTTAGGTTAAGGTGCAGTGTAAGTTAGGTTAAGGTGCAGTGTAAGTTAGGTTAAGGTGCAGTGTAAGTTAGGTTAAGGTGCAGTGTAACTTAGGTTAAGGTGCAGTGTAACTTAGGTTAAGGTGCAGTGTAACTTAGGTTAAGGTGCAGTGTAACTTAGGTTAAGGTGCAGTGTAACTTAGGTTAAGGTGCAGTGTAAGTTAGGTTAAGGTGCAGTGTAAGTTAGGTTAAGGTGCAGTGTAACTTAGGTTAAGGTGCAGTGTAACTTAGGTTAAGGTGCAGTGTAAGTTAGGTTAAGGTGCAGTGTAAGTTAGGTTAAGGTGCAGTGTAAGTTAGGTTAAGGTGCAGTGTAAGTTAGGTTAAGGTGCAGTGTAACTTAGGTTAAGGTGCAGTGTAACTTAGGTTAAGGTGCAGTGTAACTTAGGTTAAGGTGCAGTGTAAGTTAGGTTAAGGTGCAGTGTAACTTAGGTTAAGGTGCAGTGTAACTTAGGTTAAGGTGCAGTGTAACTTAGGTTAAGGTGCAGTGTAACTTAGGTTAAGGTGCAGTGTAACTTAGGTTAAGGTGCAGTGTAACTTAGGTTAAGGTGCAGCGTAACTTAGGTTAAGGTGCAGCGTAACTTAGGTTAAGGTGCAGCGTAACTTAGGTTAAGGTGCAGCGTAACTTAGGTTAAGGTGCAGCGTAACTTAGGTTAAGGTGCAGCGTAACTTAGGTTAAGGTGCAGCGTAACTTAGGTTAAGGTGCAGCGTAACTTAGGTTAAGGTGCAGCGTAACTTAGGTTAAGGTGCAGCGTAACTTAGGTTAGGGGCCAACGTGGGTTAGGTTAGGGGCCAACGTGGGTTAGGTTAGGGGCCAACGTGGGTTAGGTTAGGGGCCAACGTGGGTTAGGTTAGGGGCCAACGTGGGTTAGGTTAGGGGCCAACGTGGGTTAGGTTAGGGGCCAACGTGGGTTAGGTTAAGGGCCAACGTGGGTTAGATTAAGGGCCAACGTGGGTTAGGTTAAGGGCCAACGTGGGTTAGGTTAAGGGCCAACGTGGGTTAGGTTAAGGGCCAACGTGGGTTAGGTTAAGGGCCAACGTGGGTTAGGTTAAGGGCCAACGTGGGTTAGGTTAAGGGCCAACGTGGGTTAGGTTAAGGGCCAACGTGGGTTAGGTTAAGGGCCAACGTGGGTAAGGTTGCCAGAGATGTGTCAAATCAGGATGTACGTTTGGCTGGTGTCAGGTGGTGGGTTGGTTCGATGTCTTTACCAGGGGTGTTGCCAAAGGGTATTTTATTACTTGTACCTTTTGTGTTGTGGCGTGGCGTTGCGTCTTGTGTTGATACTGGGTGGACCACTGTGGGTGTTGCTGGCTGATTTGAGCTGCGTTGTTTGCGGGTGATGTGAGACATTGTGTCTTATTAGTGGACGTCACGTTCCTCTTGTCGTTCTTTGGATAGTGTCCTGTGGCAGCGAGGATAAAATGGATGTTGTTGAACGCTAGTGCTTTGGTGCTTTCGCTTTGTTACACACGGAGTGGACTGTGAGATAGGGTGACTGGGTCGAGTGCGGTTCACACTGTCCTCCCCAGTTTACAGTATGTATCATCTATGTATGTGGTCCTGCATCATTTACTAAGGAGGGACGTCAGACGACTGAAATATTAGTTATGTACTGATGTAAAGCAGAATGCTTACCTTCCACCAGTGGGCGAGTATCGACTCTGCCCCAGCGTTGCCACCGCAGGAAGCGGTGTCGGAAACACTACCCGCACACCGTCACCACTGTGCGGGGGCAC
>NW_026062011.1:112500-115000 GCF_023897955.1 Schistocerca gregaria | reverse complement strand
TGCCGGGAGTGGGTAATTTGCGCGCCTGCTGCCTTCCTTGGATGTGGTAGCCGTTTCTCAGGCTCCCTCTCCGGAATCGAACCCTGATTCCCCGTTACCCGTTACAACCATGGTAGGCGCAGAACCTACCATCGACAGTTGATAAGGCAGACATTTGAAAGATGCGTCGCCGGTACGAGGACCGTGCGATCAGCCCAAAGTTATTCAGAGTCACCAAGGCAAACGGACCAGACGAGCCAATCCGATTGGTTTTGATCTAATAAAAGCGTCCCTTCCATCTCTGGTCGGGACTCTGTTTGCATGTATTAGCTCTAGAATTACCACAGTTATCCAAGTAACGTGGGTACGATCTAAGGAACCATAACTGATTTAATGAGCCATTCGCGGTTTCACCTTAATGCGGCTTGTACTGAGACATGCATGGCTTAATCTTTGAGACAAGCATATGACTACTGGCAGGATCAACCAGGGAGCTGCGTCAACGAGAGCTGAGCAGCCGGCCGCCCGGGAGTGTGTCCCGAGGGCCCGCGCGAACACGCAAGCGTCCGCTCAATTATTCTGCAAACAGGAGGAGGCTGAGCTCCCCTGCACGATACACCTCGAAACCCTCTCAGGTCCCGGCGGCGCGCAGCGCCGTCCTAAGTACTTGGTCGGGTTCGAGAGAGGCGCAATCGCCCGGAGATAGGCGAGTAGACGCTTTCAGTGCGAACACCCGTGCTCCCAACTGAGCTTGCCGCTGCCGACAGAGGCCCGGGAGCGTGCTGTCGTGGCATTGCCGGCGGGAAACAACACGCGCCACCTACGGTGACCGGCAGCTCCAACGCCAGCGCCACAGAAGGGCAAAGCCCCACTTGGGTGCAGAAGCGAACTCTCCCAGCACAGCGCACGCGCCAACACGTCCGCAGAGCTGCGATACAAACCACCTGCGAGAACCGCTGGGGGCGACCGAGCAGCAGACGGCGTCGCGACGCCGAGTGCCGGGCGGCGGCGCATCCTCAACGCACACAGTCCGCAATCGGACCAGCACACTGCAGATGTCCACCGCGCTTCGCACCGGGCTCGGCAGAACCCACTTTGGCCGCCTGGCGCCGCGCGCCGGGTGCGCCGGCGCGTAGCTGGGACGCCAGCCGGGCCCGTCGGCCGGCGCTCCTGCCACTGGGCGCCCCCCACCAGCCGGCTGTAGTGCGTGCGCTCACGCAGCGCGCGGCCAGCACGCCGCGCGGCCCCCCCTCACCGGCCGGGGACTGTCCCACCAAGCCACAGCCTCGTATCGCTTCATACCCACATGGCCAACTCAGGTTCGGGGGCATGGCGGGTACCGCCGAAACAACCGGTTCACAGATGTACCGATCGTCGCTATCACCGATGCACCTGCAGCGCGAACAACCGCTCAACAACTGATTTCCAGTTCATTTGCGGATCTTTGGCAGCAAACGTATACGTCAATCAACATTTGCGAAATCTACGATTCTGGCATGCCTGCATGTTATGTGTCACGACACGCTACATCAGCCCATATACACACTACGGCACGTACACGAGAGAACACGTGGAAGATGGTCCGCGCACGTGTGCAATGTCCCTTGCGCGGTCGACTGTCAACCGGCCTCTGTAGCATGTCGCAGATGTGGAACGCGGTCCACCGTGGTATCATGTTGTGTGGGGCAATACGATTAAATAGGAAAACCCTCGTCGCTACATCAACAGACGGCTCACGCTGATTCCCGGCAGAGGGAGGGGGGGGGGGCCAACATGCAATACTTTCGTCCGTACCTACCACATGTCTCTACGGCGTACAACAGTGCAATCTCGCTGTAATGGGGAGACGAGACAAGTAGCATCGTGCACAACATATGGCCCTTATGATTCGCCATTGTAGGGCGCAGCCGGTGTACGGTCAAGCATGTGCCACATTATGTCACTCAGTACGTAACGACGGATGATCAGTGTGGGTTACGCGTACATCAGCGGACAGTCCACACAGGCCGTACCACAACGTACACTGACTGCATCGACAACCAAATGCAACTGAACAGCTGCAAGGCTCATTTCACAAACAAACGCCTGACCGACCAGCTTGGAAGGGCAGGAGGGGAGGGCGATATTCGTTCTGTAGCGTTACACCCTTCCAGTGGTTAGCGGGACTGTGTAGAAAGTACGCAACACTCGAAAGACATTTACGTGAGGGTACGCACCATGGCATCGAGAAATACACATGACACCAGAGGATCCAAGCAGTGAACTATGTTCAGAGGGTTGCTGTTAGGCAAAGCTACATTCCTGTGACGTTACATGTGACAGTTAAGGTGCAGTGTAAGTTAGGTTAAGGTGCAGTGTAAGTTAGGTTAAGGTGCAGTGTAAGTTAGGTTAAGGTGCAGTGTAAGTTAGGTTAAGGTGCAGTGTAAGTTAGGTTAAGGTGCAGTGTAAGTTAGGTTAAGGTGCAGTGTAAGTTAGGTTAAGGTGCAGTGTAACTTAGGTTAAGGTGCAGTGTAACTTAGGT
>NW_026062011.1:100000-102500 GCF_023897955.1 Schistocerca gregaria | reverse complement strand
CCACCTACGGTGACCGGCAGCTCCAACGCCAGCGCCACAGAAGGGCAAAGCCCCACTTGGGTGCAGAAGCGAACTCTCCCAGCACAGCGCACGCGCCAACACGTCCGCAGAGCTGCGATACAAACCACCTGCGAGAACCGCTGGGGGCGACCGAGCAGCAGACGGCGTCGCGACGCCGAGTGCCGGGCGGCGGCGCATCCTCAACGCACACAGTCCGCAATCGGACCAGCACACTGCAGATGTCCACCGCGCTTCGCACCGGGCTCGGCAGAACCCACTTTGGCCGCCTGGCGCCGCGCGCCGGGTGCGCCGGCGCGTAGCTGGGACGCCAGCCGGGCCCGTCGGCCGGCGCTCCTGCCACTGGGCGCCCCCCACCAGCCGGCTGTAGTGCGTGCGCTCACGCAGCGCGCGGCCAGCACGCCGCGCGGCCCCCCCTCACCGGCCGGGGACTGTCCCACCAAGCCACAGCCTCGTATCGCTTCATACCCACATGGCCAACTCAGGTTCGGGGGCATGGCGGGTACCGCCGAAACAACCGGTTCACAGATGTACCGATCGTCGCTATCACCGATGCACCTGCAGCGCGAACAACCGCTCAACAACTGATTTCCAGTTCATTTGCGGATCTTTGGCAGCAAACGTATACGTCAATCAACATTTGCGAAATCTACGATTCTGGCATGCCTGCATGTTATGTGTCACGACACGCTACATCAGCCCATATACACACTACGGCACGTACACGAGAGAACACGTGGAAGATGGTCCGCGCACGTGTGCAATGTCCCTTGCGCGGTCGACTGTCAACCGGCCTCTGTAGCATGTCGCAGATGTGGAACGCGGTCCACCGTGGTATCATGTTGTGTGGGGCAATACGATTAAATAGGAAAACCCTCGTCGCTACATCAACAGACGGCTCACGCTGATTCCCGGCAGAGGGAGGGGGGGGGGGCCAACATGCAATACTTTCGTCCGTACCTACCACATGTCTCTACGGCGTACAACAGTGCAATCTCGCTGTAATGGGGAGACGAGACAAGTAGCATCGTGCACAACATATGGCCCTTATGATTCGCCATTGTAGGGCGCAGCCGGTGTACGGTCAAGCATGTGCCACATTATGTCACTCAGTACGTAACGACGGATGATCAGTGTGGGTTACGCGTACATCAGCGGACAGTCCACACAGGCCGTACCACAACGTACACTGACTGCATCGACAACCAAATGCAACTGAACAGCTGCAAGGCTCATTTCACAAACAAACGCCTGACCGACCAGCTTGGAAGGGCAGGAGGGGAGGGCGATATTCGTTCTGTAGCGTTACACCCTTCCAGTGGTTAGCGGGACTGTGTAGAAAGTACGCAACACTCGAAAGACATTTACGTGAGGGTACGCACCATGGCATCGAGAAATACACATGACACCAGAGGATCCAAGCAGTGAACTATGTTCAGAGGGTTGCTGTTAGGCAAAGCTACATTCCTGTGACGTTACATGTGACAGTTAAGGTGCAGTGTAAGTTAGGTTAAGGTGCAGTGTAAGTTAGGTTAAGGTGCAGTGTAAGTTAGGTTAAGGTGCAGTGTAAGTTAGGTTAAGGTGCAGTGTAAGTTAGGTTAAGGTGCAGTGTAACTTAGGTTAAGGTGCAGTGTAACTTAGGTTAAGGTGCAGTGTAACTTAGGTTAAGGTGCAGTGTAACTTAGGTTAAGGTGCAGTGTAACTTAGGTTAAGGTGCAGTGTAACTTAGGTTAAGGTGCAGTGTAAGTTAGGTTAAGGTGCAGTGTAAGTTAGGTTAAGGTGCAGTGTAACTTAGGTTAAGGTGCAGTGTAACTTAGGTTAAGGTGCAGTGTAAGTTAGGTTAAGGTGCAGTGTAAGTTAGGTTAAGGTGCAGTGTAACTTAGGTTAAGGTGCAGTGTAAGTTAGGTTAAGGTGCAGTGTAACTTAGGTTAAGGTGCAGTGTAACTTAGGTTAAGGTGCAGTGTAACTTAGGTTAAGGTGCAGTGTAAGTTAGGTTAAGGTGCAGTGTAACTTAGGTTAAGGTGCAGTGTAACTTAGGTTAAGGTGCAGTGTAACTTAGGTTAAGGTGCAGCGTAACTTAGGTTAGGGGCCAACGTGGGTTAGGTTAGGGGCCAACGTGGGTTAGGTTAGGGGCCAACGTGGGTTAGGTTAGGGGCCAACGTGGGTTAGGTTAGGGGCCAACGTGGGTTAGGTTAGGGGCCAACGTGGGTTAGGTTAGGGGCCAACGTGGGTTAGGTTAGGGGCCAACGTGGGTTAGGTTAAGGGCCAACGTGGGTTAGGTTAAGGGCCAACGTGGGTTAGGTTAAGGGCCAACGTGGGTTAGGTTAAGGGCCAACGTGGGTTAGGTTAAGGGCCAACGTGGGTTAGGTTAAGGGCCAACGTGGGTTAGGTTAAGGGCCAACGTGGGTAAGGTTGCCAGAGATGTGTCAAATCAGGATGTACGTTTGGCTGGTGTCAGGTGGTGGGTTGGTTCGATGTCTTT
>NW_026062011.1:87500-90000 GCF_023897955.1 Schistocerca gregaria | reverse complement strand
ACAGTCCACACAGGCCGTACCACAACGTACACTGACTGCATCGACAACCAAATGCAACTGAACAGCTGCAAGGCTCATTTCACAAACAAACGCCTGACCGACCAGCTTGGAAGGGCAGGAGGGGAGGGCGATATTCGTTCTGTAGCGTTACACCCTTCCAGTGGTTAGCGGGACTGTGTAGAAAGTACGCAACACTCGAAAGACATTTACGTGAGGGTACGCACCATGGCATCGAGAAATACACATGACACCAGAGGATCCAAGCAGTGAACTATGTTCAGAGGGTTGCTGTTAGGCAAAGCTACATTCCTGTGACGTTACATGTGACAGTTAAGGTGCAGTGTAAGTTAGGTTAAGGTGCAGTGTAAGTTAGGTTAAGGTGCAGTGTAAGTTAGGTTAAGGTGCAGTGTAAGTTAGGTTAAGGTGCAGTGTAACTTAGGTTAAGGTGCAGTGTAACTTAGGTTAAGGTGCAGTGTAACTTAGGTTAAGGTGCAGTGTAACTTAGGTTAAGGTGCAGTGTAACTTAGGTTAAGGTGCAGTGTAACTTAGGTTAAGGTGCAGTGTAAGTTAGGTTAAGGTGCAGTGTAACTTAGGTTAAGGTGCAGTGTAAGTTAGGTTAAGGTGCAGTGTAAGTTAGGTTAAGGTGCAGTGTAAGTTAGGTTAAGGTGCAGTGTAACTTAGGTTAAGGTGCAGTGTAAGTTAGGTTAAGGTGCAGTGTAACTTAGGTTAAGGTGCAGTGTAACTTAGGTTAAGGTGCAGTGTAACTTAGGTTAAGGTGCAGTGTAAGTTAGGTTAAGGTGCAGTGTAACTTAGGTTAAGGTGCAGTGTAACTTAGGTTAAGGTGCAGTGTAACTTAGGTTAAGGTGCAGTGTAACTTAGGTTAAGGTGCAGCGTAACTTAGGTTAAGGTGCAGCGTAACTTAGGTTAAGGTGCAGCGTAACTTAGGTTAAGGTGCAGCGTAACTTAGGTTAAGGTGCAGCGTAACTTAGGTTAAGGTGCAGCGTAACTTAGGTTAAGGTGCAGCGTAACTTAGGTTAAGGTGCAGCGTAACTTAGGTTAAGGTGCAGCGTAACTTAGGTTAAGGTGCAGCGTAACTTAGGTTAGGGGCCAACGTGGGTTAGGTTAGGGGCCAACGTGGGTTAGGTTAGGGGCCAACGTGGGTTAGGTTAGGGGCCAACGTGGGTTAGGTTAGGGGCCAACGTGGGTTAGGTTAGGGGCCAACGTGGGTTAGGTTAGGGGCCAACGTGGGTTAGGTTAGGGGCCAACGTGGGTTAGGTTAAGGGCCAACGTGGGTTAGGTTAAGGGCCAACGTGGGTTAGGTTAAGGGCCAACGTGGGTTAGGTTAAGGGCCAACGTGGGTTAGGTTAAGGGCCAACGTGGGTTAGGTTAAGGGCCAACGTGGGTTAGGTTAAGGGCCAACGTGGGTTAGGTTAAGGGCCAACGTGGGTTAGGTTAAGGGCCAACGTGGGTAAGGTTGCCAGAGATGTGTCAAATCAGGATGTACGTTTGGCTGGTGTCAGGTGGTGGGTTGGTTCGATGTCTTTACCAGGGGTGTGGCCAAAGGGTATTTTATTACTTGTACCTTTTGTGTTGTGGCGTGGCGTTGCGTCTTGTGTTGATACTGGGTGGACCACTGTGGGTGTTGCTGGCTGATTTGAGCTGCGTTGTTTGCGGGTGATGTGAGACATTGTGTCTTATTAGTGGACGTCACGTTCCTCTTGTCGTTCTTTGGATAGTGTCCTGTGGCAGCGAGGATAAAATGGATGTTGTTGAACGCTAGTGCTTTGGTGCTTTCGCTTTGTTACACACGGAGTGGACTGTGAGATAGGGTGACTGGGTCGAGTGCGGTTCACACTGTCCTCCCCAGTTTACAGTATGTATCATCTATGTATGTGGTCCTGCATCATTTACTAAGGAGGGACGTCAGACGACTGAAATATTAGTTATGTACTGATGTAAAGCAGAATGCTTACCTTCCACCAGTGGGCGAGTATCGACTCTGCCCCAGCGTTGCCACCGCAGGAAGCGGTGTCGGAAACACTACCCGCACACCGTCACCACTGTGCGGGGGCACGGACCCTCTATATCCTCAGCGGCGCACTCTTTGCCACCGGGCGTCACGTCTCGCGGCCCGCCGTCCAGAGCATGTATTGGGACAGCGGGACTTTGGCTTTTGGGAGATAACTCTTCATGAAGTGGAAGATATAGGGGTGGACTGCAATGTACGATTGCGGGAAAAGTCCGCCGTACATCCGCTCCAGTTGCGAGTCGGGCGGTGGGGGTGGCGCATTCACAGGTGCGGCTGGAGTGACTGTCGGTCCACCACTTTTGACTCGATTTGCGTCACCTGCGGTGAACAGGGGGTGCAGCAGGCGTTTTACTCTGGGTCGTCAAGCGGGCGCTGTAGGCGACATCGACATCATAGTCGGCCGGCCGTCTCATAGAGGGCGGTATCGTCGTCGGAAGCAGCGTCATCTTCCGAGGGACGGACCAGTAGGTG
>NW_026062011.1:77500-80000 GCF_023897955.1 Schistocerca gregaria | reverse complement strand
GCATGGCTTAATCTTTGAGACAAGCATATGACTACTGGCAGGATCAACCAGGGAGCTGCGTCAACGAGAGCTGAGCAGCCGGCCGCCCGGGAGTGTGTCCCGAGGGCCCGCGCGAACACGCAAGCGTCCGCTCAATTATTCTGCAAACAGGAGGAGGCTGAGCTCCCCTGCACGATACACCTCGAAACCCTCTCAGGTCCCGGCGGCGCGCAGCGCCGTCCTAAGTACTTGGTCGGGTTCGAGAGAGGCGCAATCGCCCGGAGATAGGCGAGTAGACGCTTTCAGTGCGAACACCCGTGCTCCCAACTGAGCTTGCCGCTGCCGACAGAGGCCCGGGAGCGTGCTGTCGTGGCATTGCCGGCGGGAAACAACACGCGCCACCTACGGTGACCGGCAGCTCCAACGCCAGCGCCACAGAAGGGCAAAGCCCCACTTGGGTGCAGAAGCGAACTCTCCCAGCACAGCGCACGCGCCAACACGTCCGCAGAGCTGCGATACAAACCACCTGCGAGAACCGCTGGGGGCGACCGAGCAGCAGACGGCGTCGCGACGCCGAGTGCCGGGCGGCGGCGCATCCTCAACGCACACAGTCCGCAATCGGACCAGCACACTGCAGATGTCCACCGCGCTTCGCACCGGGCTCGGCAGAACCCACTTTGGCCGCCTGGCGCCGCGCGCCGGGTGCGCCGGCGCGTAGCTGGGACGCCAGCCGGGCCCGTCGGCCGGCGCTCCTGCCACTGGGCGCCCCCCACCAGCCGGCTGTAGTGCGTGCGCTCACGCAGCGCGCGGCCAGCACGCCGCGCGGCCCCCCCTCACCGGCCGGGGACTGTCCCACCAAGCCACAGCCTCGTATCGCTTCATACCCACATGGCCAACTCAGGTTCGGGGGCATGGCGGGTACCGCCGAAACAACCGGTTCACAGATGTACCGATCGTCGCTATCACCGATGCACCTGCAGCGCGAACAACCGCTCAACAACTGATTTCCAGTTCATTTGCGGATCTTTGGCAGCAAACGTATACGTCAATCAACATTTGCGAAATCTACGATTCTGGCATGCCTGCATGTTATGTGTCACGACACGCTACATCAGCCCATATACACACTACGGCACGTACACGAGAGAACACGTGGAAGATGGTCCGCGCACGTGTGCAATGTCCCTTGCGCGGTCGACTGTCAACCGGCCTCTGTAGCATGTCGCAGATGTGGAACGCGGTCCACCGTGGTATCATGTTGTGTGGGGCAATACGATTAAATAGGAAAACCCTCGTCGCTACATCAACAGACGGCTCACGCTGATTCCCGGCAGAGGGAGGGGGGGGGGCCAACATGCAATACTTTCGTCCGTACCTACCACATGTCTCTACGGCGTACAACAGTGCAATCTCGCTGTAATGGGGAGACGAGACAAGTAGCATCGTGCACAACATATGGCCCTTATGATTCGCCATTGTAGGGCGCAGCCGGTGTACGGTCAAGCATGTGCCACATTATGTCACTCAGTACGTAACGACGGATGATCAGTGTGGGTTACGCGTACATCAGCGGACAGTCCACACAGGCCGTACCACAACGTACACTGACTGCATCGACAACCAAATGCAACTGAACAGCTGCAAGGCTCATTTCACAAACAAACGCCTGACCGACCAGCTTGGAAGGGCAGGAGGGGAGGGCGATATTCGTTCTGTAGCGTTACACCCTTCCAGTGGTTAGCGGGACTGTGTAGAAAGTACGCAACACTCGAAAGACATTTACGTGAGGGTACGCACCATGGCATCGAGAAATACACATGACACCAGAGGATCCAAGCAGTGAACTATGTTCAGAGGGTTGCTGTTAGGCAAAGCTACATTCCTGTGACGTTACATGTGACAGTTAAGGTGCAGTGTAAGTTAGGTTAAGGTGCAGTGTAAGTTAGGTTAAGGTGCAGTGTAAGTTAGGTTAAGGTGCAGTGTAAGTTAGGTTAAGGTGCAGTGTAAGTTAGGTTAAGGTGCAGTGTAAGTTAGGTTAAGGTGCAGTGTAAGTTAGGTTAAGGTGCAGTGTAACTTAGGTTAAGGTGCAGTGTAACTTAGGTTAAGGTGCAGTGTAACTTAGGTTAAGGTGCAGTGTAACTTAGTTTAAGGTGCAGTGTAACTTAGGTTAAGGTGCAGTGTAACTTAGGTTAAGGTGCAGTGTAAGTTAGGTTAAGGTGCAGTGTAAGTTAGGTTAAGGTGCAGTGTAACTTAGGTTAAGGTGCAGTGTAACTTAGGTTAAGGTGCAGTGTAAGTTAGGTTAAGGTGCAGTGTAAGTTAGGTTAAGGTGCAGTGTAACTTAGGTTAAGGTGCAGTGTAAGTTAGGTTAAGGTGCAGTGTAACTTAGGTTAAGGTGCAGTGTAACTTAGGTTAAGGTGCAGTGTAACTTAGGTTAAGGTGCAGTGTAACTTAGGTTAAGGTGCAGTGTAACTTAGGTTAAGGTGCAGTGTAACTTAGGTTAAGGTGCAGTGTAACTTAGGTT
>NW_026062011.1:65000-70000 GCF_023897955.1 Schistocerca gregaria | reverse complement strand
CGAGCTTATGACTCGCGCTTACTGGGAATTCCTCGTTCATGGGGAACAATTGCAAGCCCCAATCCCTAGCACGAAGGAGGTTCAGCGGGTTACCCCGACCTTTCGGCCTAGGAAGACACGCTGATTCCTTCAGTGTAGCGCGCGTGCGGCCCAGAACATCTAAGGGCATCACAGACCTGTTATTGCTCAATCTCGTGCGGCTAGAAGCCGCCTGTCCCTCTAAGAAGAAAAGTAATCGCTGACAGCACGAAGGATGTCACGCGACTAGTTAGCAGGCTAGAGTCTCGTTCGTTATCGGAATTAACCAGACAAATCGCTCCACCAACTAAGAACGGCCATGCACCACCACCCACCGAATCAAGAAAGAGCTATCAATCTGTCAATCCTTCCGGTGTCCGGGCCTGGTGAGGTTTCCCGTGTTGAGTCAAATTAAGCCGCAGGCTCCACTCCTGGTGGTGCCCTTCCGTCAATTCCTTTAAGTTTCAGCTTTGCAACCATACTTCCCCCGGAACCCAAAAGCTTTGGTTTCCCGGAGGCTGCCCGCCGAGTCATCGGAGGAACTGCGGCGGATCGCTGGCTGGCATCGTTTATGGTTAGAACTAGGGCGGTATCTGATCGCCTTCGAACCTCTAACTTTCGTTCTTGATTAATGAAAACATACTTGGCAAATGCTTTCGCTTCTGTTCGTCTTGCGACGATCCAAGAATTTCACCTCTAACGTCGCAATACGAATGCCCCCGCCTGTCCCTATTAATCATTACCTCGGGTTCCGAAAACCAACAAAATAGAACCGAGGTCCTATTCCATTATTCCATGCACACAGTATTCAGGCGGGCTTGCCTGCTTTAAGCACTCTAATTTGTTCAAAGTAAACGTGCCGGCCCACCGAGACACTCAACTAAGAGCACCCTGGTAGGATTTCAACGGGGTCCGCCTCGGGACGCGCAAGCACGCCTTCGGCTCGCCCCACCGGCAGGACGTCCCACGATACATGCCAGTTAAACACCGACGGGCGGTGAACCAACAGCGTGGGACACAAATCCAACTACGAGCTTTTTAACCGCAACAACTTTAATATACGCTATTGGAGCTGGAATTACCGCGGCTGCTGGCACCAGACTTGCCCTCCAATAGATACTCGTTAAAGGATTTAAAGTGTACTCATTCCGATTACGGGGCCTCGGATGAGTCCCGTATCGTTATTTTTCGTCACTACCTCCCCGTGCCGGGAGTGGGTAATTTGCGCGCCTGCTGCCTTCCTTGGATGTGGTAGCCGTTTCTCAGGCTCCCTCTCCGGAATCGAACCCTGATTCCCCGTTACCCGTTACAACCATGGTAGGCGCAGAACCTACCATCGACAGTTGATAAGGCAGACATTTGAAAGATGCGTCGCCGGTACGAGGACCGTGCGATCAGCCCAAAGTTATTCAGAGTCACCAAGGCAAACGGACCAGACGAGCCAATCCGATTGGTTTTGATCTAATAAAAGCGTCCCTTCCATCTCTGGTCGGGACTCTGTTTGCATGTATTAGCTCTAGAATTACCACAGTTATCCAAGTAACGTGGGTACGATCTAAGGAACCATAACTGATTTAATGAGCCATTCGCGGTTTCACCTTAATGCGGCTTGTACTGAGACATGCATGGCTTAATCTTTGAGACAAGCATATGACTACTGGCAGGATCAACCAGGGAGCTGCGTCAACGAGAGCTGAGCAGCCGGCCGCCCGGGAGTGTGTCCCGAGGGCCCGCGCGAACACGCAAGCGTCCGCTCAATTATTCTGCAAACAGGAGGAGGCTGAGCTCCCCTGCACGATACACCTCGAAACCCTCTCAGGTCCCGGCGGCGCGCAGCGCCGTCCTAAGTACTTGGTCGGGTTCGAGAGAGGCGCAATCGCCCGGAGATAGGCGAGTAGACGCTTTCAGTGCGAACACCCGTGCTCCCAACTGAGCTTGCCGCTGCCGACAGAGGCCCGGGAGCGTGCTGTCGTGGCATTGCCGGCGGGAAACAACACGCGCCACCTACGGTGACCGGCAGCTCCAACGCCAGCGCCACAGAAGGGCAAAGCCCCACTTGGGTGCAGAAGCGAACTCTCCCAGCACAGCGCACGCGCCAACACGTCCGCAGAGCTGCGATACAAACCACCTGCGAGAACCGCTGGGGGCGACCGAGCAGCAGACGGCGTCGCGACGCCGAGTGCCGGGCGGCGGCGCATCCTCAACGCACACAGTCCGCAATCGGACCAGCACACTGCAGATGTCCACCGCGCTTCGCACCGGGCTCGGCAGAACCCACTTTGGCCGCCTGGCGCCGCGCGCCGGGTGCGCCGGCGCGTAGCTGGGACGCCAGCCGGGCCCGTCGGCCGGCGCTCCTGCCACTGGGCGCCCCCCACCAGCCGGCTGTAGTGCGTGCGCTCACGCAGCGCGCGGCCAGCACGCCGCGCGGCCCCCCCTCACCGGCCGGGGACTGTCCCACCAAGCCACAGCCTCGTATCGCTTCATACCCACATGGCCAACTCAGGTTCGGGGGCATGGCGGGTACCGCCGAAACAACCGGTTCACAGATGTACCGATCGTCGCTATCACCGATGCACCTGCAGCGCGAACAACCGCTCAACAACTGATTTCCAGTTCATTTGCGGATCTTTGGCAGCAAACGTATACGTCAATCAACATTTGCGAAATCTACGATTCTGGCATGCCTGCATGTTATGTGTCACGACACGCTACATCAGCCCATATACACACTACGGCACGTACACGAGAGAACACGTGGAAGATGGTCCGCGCACGTGTGCAATGTCCCTTGCGCGGTCGACTGTCAACCGGCCTCTGTAGCATGTCGCAGATGTGGAACGCGGTCCACCGTGGTATCATGTTGTGTGGGGCAATACGATTAAATAGGAAAACCCTCGTCGCTACATCAACAGACGGCTCACGCTGATTCCCGGCAGAGGGAGGGGGGGGGGGCAACATGCAATACTTTCGTCCGTACCTACCACATGTCTCTACGGCGTACAACAGTGCAATCTCGCTGTAATGGGGAGACGAGACAAGTAGCATCGTGCACAACATATGGCCCTTATGATTCGCCATTGTAGGGCGCAGCCGGTGTACGGTCAAGCATGTGCCACATTATGTCACTCAGTACGTAACGACGGATGATCAGTGTGGGTTACGCGTACATCAGCGGACAGTCCACACAGGCCGTACCACAACGTACACTGACTGCATCGACAACCAAATGCAACTGAACAGCTGCAAGGCTCATTTCACAAACAAACGCCTGACCGACCAGCTTGGAAGGGCAGGAGGGGAGGGCGATATTCGTTCTGTAGCGTTACACCCTTCCAGTGGTTAGCGGGACTGTGTAGAAAGTACGCAACACTCGAAAGACATTTACGTGAGGGTACGCACCATGGCATCGAGAAATACACATGACACCAGAGGATCCAAGCAGTGAACTATGTTCAGAGGGTTGCTGTTAGGCAAAGCTACATTCCTGTGACGTTACATGTGACAGTTAAGGTGCAGTGTAAGTTAGGTTAAGGTGCAGTGTAAGTTAGGTTAAGGTGCAGTGTAAGTTAGGTTAAGGTGCAGTGTAAGTTAGGTTAAGGTGCAGTGTAAGTTAGGTTAAGGTGCAGTGTAAGTTAGGTTAAGGTGCAGTGTAAGTTAGGTTAAGGTGCAGTGTAACTTAGGTTAAGGTGCAGTGTAACTTAGGTTAAGGTGCAGTGTAACTTAGGTTAAGGTGCAGTGTAACTTAGGTTAAGGTGCAGTGTAACTTAGGTTAAGGTGCAGTGTAACTTAGGTTAAGGTGCAGTGTAAGTTAGGTTAAGGTGCAGTGTAAGTTAGGTTAAGGTGCAGTGTAACTTAGGTTAAGGTGCAGTGTAAGTTAGGTTAAGGTGCAGTGTAAGTTAGGTTAAGGTGCAGTGTAAGTTAGGTTAAGGTGCAGTGTAACTTAGGTTAAGGTGCAGTGTAAGTTAGGTTAAGGTGCAGTGTAACTTAGGTTAAGGTGCAGTGTAACTTAGGTTAAGGTGCAGTGTAACTTAGGTTAAGGTGCAGTGTAAGTTAGGTTAAGGTGCAGTGTAAGTTAGGTTAAGGTGCAGTGTAACTTAGGTTAAGGTGCAGTGTAACTTAGGTTAAGGTGCAGTGTAACTTAGGTTAAGGTGCAGTGTAACTTAGGTTAAGGTGCAGCGTAACTTAGGTTAAGGTGCAGCGTAACTTAGGTTAAGGTGCAGCGTAACTTAGGTTAAGGTGCAGCGTAACTTAGGTTAAGGTGCAGCGTAACTTAGGTTAAGGTGCAGCGTAACTTAGGTTAAGGTGCAGCGTAACTTAGGTTAAGGTGCAGCGTAACTTAGGTTAAGGTGCAGCGTAACTTAGGTTAAGGTGCAGCGTAACTTAGGTTAAGGTGCAGCGTAACTTAGGTTAGGGGCCAACGTGGGTTAGGTTAGGGGCCAACGTGGGTTAGGTTAGGGGCCAACGTGGGTTAGGTTAGGGGCCAACGTGGGTTAGGTTAGGGGCCAACGTGGGTTAGGTTAGGGGCCAACGTGGGTTAGGTTAGGGGCCAACGTGGGTTAGGTTAAGGGCCAACGTGGGTTAGGTTAAGGGCCAACGTGGGTTAGGTTAAGGGCCAACGTGGGTTAGGTTAAGGGCCAACGTGGGTTAGGTTAAGGGCCAACGTGGGTTAGGTTAAGGGCCAACGTGGGTTAGGTTAAGGGCCAACGTGGGTTAGGTTAAGGGCCAACGTGGGTTAGGTTAAGGGCCAACGTGGGTTAGGTTAAGGGCCAACGTGGGTAAGGTTGCCAGAGATGTGTCAAATCAGGATGTACGTTTGGCTGGTGTCAGGTGGTGGGTTGGTTCGATGTCTTTACCAGGGGTGTGGCCAAAGGGTATTTTATTACTTGTACCTTTTGTGTTGTGGCGTGGCGTTGCGTCTTGTGTTGATACTGGGTGGACCACTGTGGGTGTTGCTGGCTGATTTGAGCTGCGTTGTTTGCGGG
>NW_026062011.1:42500-45000 GCF_023897955.1 Schistocerca gregaria | reverse complement strand
CTCTCAGGTCCCGGCGGCGCGCAGCGCCGTCCTAAGTACTTGGTCGGGTTCGAGAGAGGCGCAATCGCCCGGAGATAGGCGAGTAGACGCTTTCAGTGCGAACACCCGTGCTCCCAACTGAGCTTGCCGCTGCCGACAGAGGCCCGGGAGCGTGCTGTCGTGGCATTGCCGGCGGGAAACAACACGCGCCACCTACGGTGACCGGCAGCTCCAACGCCAGCGCCACAGAAGGGCAAAGCCCCACTTGGGTGCAGAAGCGAACTCTCCCAGCACAGCGCACGCGCCAACACGTCCGCAGAGCTGCGATACAAACCACCTGCGAGAACCGCTGGGGGCGACCGAGCAGCAGACGGCGTCGCGACGCCGAGTGCCGGGCGGCGGCGCATCCTCAACGCACACAGTCCGCAATCGGACCAGCACACTGCAGATGTCCACCGCGCTTCGCACCGGGCTCGGCAGAACCCACTTTGGCCGCCTGGCGCCGCGCGCCGGGTGCGCCGGCGCGTAGCTGGGACGCCAGCCGGGCCCGTCGGCCGGCGCTCCTGCCACTGGGCGCCCCCCACCAGCCGGCTGTAGTGCGTGCGCTCACGCAGCGCGCGGCCAGCACGCCGCGCGGCCCCCCCTCACCGGCCGGGGACTGTCCCACCAAGCCACAGCCTCGTATCGCTTCATACCCACATGGCCAACTCAGGTTCGGGGGCATGGCGGGTACCGCCGAAACAACCGGTTCACAGATGTACCGATCGTCGCTATCACCGATGCACCTGCAGCGCGAACAACCGCTCAACAACTGATTTCCAGTTCATTTGCGGATCTTTGGCAGCAAACGTATACGTCAATCAACATTTGCGAAATCTACGATTCTGGCATGCCTGCATGTTATGTGTCACGACACGCTACATCAGCCCATATACACACTACGGCACGTACACGAGAGAACACGTGCAAGATGGTCCGCGCACGTGTGCAATGTCCCTTGCGCGGTCGACTGTCAACCGGCCTCTGTAGCATGTCGCAGATGTGGAACGCGGTCCACCGTGGTATCATGTTGTGTGGGGCAATACGATTAAATAGGAAAACCCTCGTCGCTACATCAACAGACGGCTCACGCTGATTCCCGGCAGAGGGAGGGGGGGGGGGCCAACATGCAATACTTTCGTCCGTACCTACCACATGTCTCTACGGCGTACAACAGTGCAATCTCGCTGTAATGGGGAGACGAGACAAGTAGCATCGTGCACAACATATGGCCCTTATGATTCGCCATTGTAGGGCGCAGCCGGTGTACGGTCAAGCATGTGCCACATTATGTCACTCAGTACGTAACGACGGATGATCAGTGTGGGTTACGCGTACATCAGCGGACAGTCCACACAGGCCGTACCACAACGTACACTGACTGCATCGACAACCAAATGCAACTGAACAGCTGCAAGGCTCATTTCACAAACAAACGCCTGACCGACCAGCTTGGAAGGGCAGGAGGGGAGGGCGATATTCGTTCTGTAGCGTTACACCCTTCCAGTGGTTAGCGGGACTGTGTAGAAAGTACGCAACACTCGAAAGACATTTACGTGAGGGTACGCACCATGGCATCGAGAAATACACATGACACCAGAGGATCCAAGCAGTGAACTATGTTCAGAGGGTTGCTGTTAGGCAAAGCTACATTCCTGTGACGTTACATGTGACAGTTAAGGTGCAGTGTAAGTTAGGTTAAGGTGCAGTGTAAGTTAGGTTAAGGTGCAGTGTAAGTTAGGTTAAGGTGCAGTGTAAGTTAGGTTAAGGTGCAGTGTAAGTTAGGTTAAGGTGCAGTGTAAGTTAGGTTAAGGTGCAGTGTAAGTTAGGTTAAGGTGCAGTGTAAGTTAGGTTAAGGTGCAGTGTAACTTAGGTTAAGGTGCAGTGTAACTTAGGTTAAGGTGCAGTGTAACTTAGGTTAAGGTGCAGTGTAACTTAGGTTAAGGTGCAGTGTAACTTAGGTTAAGGTGCAGTGTAACTTAGGTTAAGGTGCAGTGTAACTTAGGTTAAGGTGCAGTGTAACTTAGGTTAAGGTGCAGTGTAACTTAGGTTAAGGTGCAGTGTAAGTTAGGTTAAGGTGCAGTGTAAGTTAGGTTAAGGTGCAGTGTAACTTAGGTTAAGGTGCAGTGTAACTTAGGTTAAGGTGCAGTGTAACTTAGGTTAAGGTGCAGTGTAACTTAGGTTAAGGTGCAGTGTAACTTAGGTTAAGGTGCAGTGTAACTTAGGTTAAGGTGCAGTGTAACTTAGGTTAAGGTGCAGCGTAACTTAGGTTAAGGTGCAGCGTAACTTAGGTTAAGGTGCAGCGTAACTTAGGTTAAGGTGCAGCGTAACTTAGGTTAAGGTGCAGCGTAACTTAGGTTAAGGTGCAGCGTAACTTAGGTTAAGGTGCAGCGTAACTTAGGTTAAGGTGCAGCGTAACTTAGGTTAAGGTGCAGCGTAACTTAGGTTAAGGTGCAGCGTAACTTAGGTTAAGGTGCAGCGT
>NW_026062011.1:30000-35000 GCF_023897955.1 Schistocerca gregaria | reverse complement strand
CAGCACGAAGGATGTCACGCGACTAGTTAGCAGGCTAGAGTCTCGTTCGTTATCGGAATTAACCAGACAAATCGCTCCACCAACTAAGAACGGCCATGCACCACCACCCACCGAATCAAGAAAGAGCTATCAATCTGTCAATCCTTCCGGTGTCCGGGCCTGGTGAGGTTTCCCGTGTTGAGTCAAATTAAGCCGCAGGCTCCACTCCTGGTGGTGCCCTTCCGTCAATTCCTTTAAGTTTCAGCTTTGCAACCATACTTCCCCCGGAACCCAAAAGCTTTGGTTTCCCGGAGGCTGCCCGCCGAGTCATCGGAGGAACTGCGGCGGATCGCTGGCTGGCATCGTTTATGGTTAGAACTAGGGCGGTATCTGATCGCCTTCGAACCTCTAACTTTCGTTCTTGATTAATGAAAACATACTTGGCAAATGCTTTCGCTTCTGTTCGTCTTGCGACGATCCAAGAATTTCACCTCTAACGTCGCAATACGAATGCCCCCGCCTGTCCCTATTAATCATTACCTCGGGTTCCGAAAACCAACAAAATAGAACCGAGGTCCTATTCCATTATTCCATGCACACAGTATTCAGGCGGGCTTGCCTGCTTTAAGCACTCTAATTTGTTCAAAGTAAACGTGCCGGCCCACCGAGACACTCAACTAAGAGCACCCTGGTAGGATTTCAACGGGGTCCGCCTCGGGACGCGCAAGCACGCCTTCGGCTCGCCCCACCGGCAGGACGTCCCACGATACATGCCAGTTAAACACCGACGGGCGGTGAACCAACAGCGTGGGACACAAATCCAACTACGAGCTTTTTAACCACAACAACTTTAATATACGCTATTGGAGCTGGAATTACCGCGGCTGCTGGCACCAGACTTGCCCTCCAATAGATACTCGTTAAAGGATTTAAAGTGTACTCATTCCGATTACGGGGCCTCGGATGAGTCCCGTATCGTTATTTTTCGTCACTACCTCCCCGTGCCGGGAGTGGGTAATTTGCGCGCCTGCTGCCTTCCTTGGATGTGGTAGCCGTTTCTCAGGCTCCCTCTCCGGAATCGAACCCTGATTCCCCGTTACCCGTTACAACCATGGTAGGCGCAGAACCTACCATCGACAGTTGATAAGGCAGACATTTGAAAGATGCGTCGCCGGTACGAGGACCGTGCGATCAGCCCAAAGTTATTCAGAGTCACCAAGGCAAACGGACCAGACGAGCCAATCCGATTGGCTTTGATCTAATAAAAGCGTCCCTTCCATCTCTGGTCGGGACTCTGTTTGCATGTATTAGCTCTAGAATTACCACAGTTATCCAAGTAACGTGGGTACGATCTAAGGAACCATAACTGATTTAATGAGCCATTCGCGGTTTCACCTTAATGCGGCTTGTACTGAGACATGCATGGCTTAATCTTTGAGACAAGCATATGACTACTGGCAGGATCAACCAGGGAGCTGCGTCAACGAGAGCTGAGCAGCCGGCCGCCCGGGAGTGTGTCCCGAGGGCCCGCGCGAACACGCAAGCGTCCGCTCAATTATTCTGCAAACAGGAGGAGGCTGAGCTCCCCTGCACGATACACCTCGAAACCCTCTCAGGTCCCGGCGGCGCGCAGCGCCGTCCTAAGTACTTGGTCGGGTTCGAGAGAGGCGCAATCGCCCGGAGATAGGCGAGTAGACGCTTTCAGTGCGAACACCCGTGCTCCCAACTGAGCTTGCCGCTGCCGACAGAGGCCCGGGAGCGTGCTGTCGTGGCATTGCCGGCGGGAAACAACACGCGCCACCTACGGTGACCGGCAGCTCCAACGCCAGCGCCACAGAAGGGCAAAGCCCCACTTGGGTGCAGAAGCGAACTCTCCCAGCACAGCGCACGCGCCAACACGTCCGCAGAGCTGCGATACAAACCACCTGCGAGAACCGCTGGGGGCGACCGAGCAGCAGACGGCGTCGCGACGCCGAGTGCCGGGCGGCGGCGCATCCTCAACGCACACAGTCCGCAATCGGACCAGCACACTGCAGATGTCCACCGCGCTTCGCACCGGGCTCGGCAGAACCCACTTTGGCCGCCTGGCGCCGCGCGCCGGGTGCGCCGGCGCGTAGCTGGGACGCCAGCCGGGCCCGTCGGCCGGCGCTCCTGCCACTGGGCGCCCCCCACCAGCCGGCTGTAGTGCGTGCGCTCACGCAGCGCGCGGCCAGCACGCCGCGCGGCCCCCCCTCACCGGCCGGGGACTGTCCCACCAAGCCACAGCCTCGTATCGCTTCATACCCACATGGCCAACTCAGGTTCGGGGGCATGGCGGGTACCGCCGAAACAACCGGTTCACAGATGTACCGATCGTCGCTATCACCGATGCACCTGCAGCGCGAACAACCGCTCAACAACTGATTTCCAGTTCATTTGCGGATCTTTGGCAGCAAACGTATACGTCAATCAACATTTGCGAAATCTACGATTCTGGCATGCCTGCATGTTATGTGTCACGACACGCTACATCAGCCCATATACACACTACGGCACGTACACGAGAGAACACGTGGAAGATGGTCCGCGCACGTGTGCAATGTCCCTTGCGCGGTCGACTGTCAACCGGCCTCTGTAGCATGTCGCAGATGTGGAACGCGGTCCACCGTGGTATCATGTTGTGTGGGGCAATACGATTAAATAGGAAAACCCTCGTCGCTACATCAACAGACGGCTCACGCTGATTCCCGGCAGAGGGAGGGGGGGGGGGCCAACATGCAATACTTTCGTCCGTACCTACCACATGTCTCTACGGCGTACAACAGTGCAATCTCGCTGTAATGGGGAGACGAGACAAGTAGCATCGTGCACAACATATGGCCCTTATGATTCGCCATTGTAGGGCGCAGCCGGTGTACGGTCAAGCATGTGCCACATTATGTCACTCAGTACGTAACGACGGATGATCAGTGTGGGTTACGCGTACATCAGCGGACAGTCCACACAGGCCGTACCACAACGTACACTGACTGCATCGACAACCAAATGCAACTGAACAGCTGCAAGGCTCATTTCACAAACAAACGCCTGACCGACCAGCTTGGAAGGGCAGGAGGGGAGGGCGATATTCGTTCTGTAGCGTTACACCCTTCCAGTGGTTAGCGGGACTGTGTAGAAAGTACGCAACACTCGAAAGACATTTACGTGAGGGTACGCACCATGGCATCGAGAAATACACATGACACCAGAGGATCCAAGCAGTGAACTATGTTCAGAGGGTTGCTGTTAGGCAAAGCTACATTCCTGTGACGTTACATGTGACAGTTAAGGTGCAGTGTAAGTTAGGTTAAGGTGCAGTGTAAGTTAGGTTAAGGTGCAGTGTAAGTTAGGTTAAGGTGCAGTGTAAGTTAGGTTAAGGTGCAGTGTAAGTTAGGTTAAGGTGCAGTGTAAGTAAGTTAGGTTAAGGTGCAGTGTAAGTTAGGTTAAGGTGCAGTGTAACTTAGGTTAAGGTGCAGTGTAACTTAGGTTAAGGTGCAGTGTAACTTAGGTTAAGGTGCAGTGTAACTTAGGTTAAGGTGCAGTGTAACTTAGGTTAAGGTGCAGTGTAAGTTAGGTTAAGGTGCAGTGTAACTTAGGTTAAGGTGCAGTGTAACTTAGGTTAAGGTGCAGTGTAAGTTAGGTTAAGGTGCAGTGTAAGTTAGGTTAAGGTGCAGTGTAACTTAGGTTAAGGTGCAGTGTAAGTTAGGTTAAGGTGCAGTGTAACTTAGGTTAAGGTGCAGTGTAACTTAGGTTAAGGTGCAGTGTAACTTAGGTTAAGGTGCAGTGTAACTTAGGTTAAGGTGCAGTGTAACTTAGGTTAAGGTGCAGTGTAACTTAGGTTAAGGTGCAGCGTAACTTAGGTTAAGGTGCAGCGTAACTTAGGTTAAGGTGCAGCGTAACTTAGGTTAAGGTGCAGCGTAACTTAGGTTAAGGTGCAGCGTAACTTAGGTTAAGGTGCAGCGTAACTTAGGTTAAGGTGCAGCGTAACTTAGGTTAAGGTGCAGCGTAACTTAGGTTAAGGTGCAGCGTAACTTAGGTTAAGGTGCAGCGTAACTTAGGTTAAGGTGCAGCGTAACTTAGGTTAAGGTGCAGCGTAACTTAGGTTAGGGGCCAACGTGGGTTAGGTTAGGGGCCAACGTGGGTTAGGTTAGGGGCCAACGTGGGTTAGGTTAGGGGCCAACGTGGGTTAGGTTAGGGGCCAACGTGGGTTAGGTTAGGGGCCAACGTGGGTTAGGTTAGGGGCCAACGTGGGTTAGGTTAGGGGCCAACGTGGGTTAGGTTAAGGGCCAACGTGGGTTAGGTTAAGGGCCAACGTGGGTTAGGTTAAGGGCCAACGTGGGTTAGGTTAAGGGCCAACGTGGGTTAGGTTAAGGGCCAACGTGGGTTAGGTTAAGGGCCAACGTGGGTTAGGTTAAGGGCCAACGTGGGTTAGGTTAAGGGCCAACGTGGGTTAGGTTAAGGGCCAACGTGGGTTAGGTTAAGGGCCAACGTGGGTAAGGTTGCCAGAGATGTGTCAAATCAGGATGTACGTTTGGCTGGTGTCAGGTGGTGGGTTGGTTCGATGTCTTTACCAGGGGTGTGGCCAAAGGGTATTTTATTACTTGTACCTTTTGTGTTGTGGCGTGGCGTTGCGTCTTGTGTTGATACTGGGTGGACCACTGTGGGTGTTGCTGGCTGATTTGAGCTGCGTTGTTTGCGGGTGATGTGAGACATTGTGTCTTATTAGTGGACGTCACGTTCCTCTTGTCGTTCTTTGGATAGTGTCCTGTGGCAGCGAGGATAAAATGGATGTTGTTGAACGCTAGTGCTTTGGTGCTTTCGCTTTGTTACACACGGAGTGGACTGTGAGATAGGGTGACTGGGTCGAGTGCGGTTCACACTGTCCTCCCCAGTTTACAGTATGTATCATCTATGTATGTGGTCCTGCATCATTTACTAAGGAGGGACGTCAGACGACTGAAATATTAGTTATGTACTGATGTAAAGCAGAATGCTTACCTTCC
>NW_026062011.1:20000-22500 GCF_023897955.1 Schistocerca gregaria | reverse complement strand
CGTTAAAGGATTTAAAGTGTACTCATTCCGATTACGGGGCCTCGGATGAGTCCCGTATCGTTATTTTTCGTCACTACCTCCCCGTGCCGGGAGTGGGTAATTTGCGCGCCTGCTGCCTTCCTTGGATGTGGTAGCCGTTTCTCAGGCTCCCTCTCCGGAATCGAACCCTGATTCCCCGTTACCCGTTACAACCATGGTAGGCGCAGAACCTACCATCGACAGTTGATAAGGCAGACATTTGAAAGATGCGTCGCCGGTACGAGGACCGTGCGATCAGCCCAAAGTTATTCAGAGTCACCAAGGCAAACGGACCAGACGAGCCAATCCGATTGGCTTTGATCTAATAAAAGCGTCCCTTCCATCTCTGGTCGGGACTCTGTTTGCATGTATTAGCTCTAGAATTACCACAGTTATCCAAGTAACGTGGGTACGATCTAAGGAACCATAACTGATTTAATGAGCCATTCGCGGTTTCACCTTAATGCGGCTTGTACTGAGACATGCATGGCTTAATCTTTGAGACAAGCATATGACTACTGGCAGGATCAACCAGGGAGCTGCGTCAACGAGAGCTGAGCAGCCGGCCGCCCGGGAGTGTGTCCCGAGGGCCCGCGCGAACACGCAAGCGTCCGCTCAATTATTCTGCAAACAGGAGGAGGCTGAGCTCCCCTGCACGATACACCTCGAAACCCTCTCAGGTCCCGGCGGCGCGCAGCGCCGTCCTAAGTACTTGGTCGGGTTCGAGAGAGGCGCAATCGCCCGGAGATAGGCGAGTAGACGCTTTCAGTGCGAACACCCGTGCTCCCAACTGAGCTTGCCGCTGCCGACAGAGGCCCGGGAGCGTGCTGTCGTGGCATTGCCGGCGGGAAACAACACGCGCCACCTACGGTGACCGGCAGCTCCAACGCCAGCGCCACAGAAGGGCAAAGCCCCACTTGGGTGCAGAAGCGAACTCTCCCAGCACAGCGCACGCGCCAACACGTCCGCAGAGCTGCGATACAAACCACCTGCGAGAACCGCTGGGGGCGACCGAGCAGCAGACGGCGTCGCGACGCCGAGTGCCGGGCGGCGGCGCATCCTCAACGCACACAGTCCGCAATCGGACCAGCACACTGCAGATGTCCACCGCGCTTCGCACCGGGCTCGGCAGAACCCACTTTGGCCGCCTGGCGCCGCGCGCCGGGTGCGCCGGCGCGTAGCTGGGACGCCAGCCGGGCCCGTCGGCCGGCGCTCCTGCCACTGGGCGCCCCCCACCAGCCGGCTGTAGTGCGTGCGCTCACGCAGCGCGCGGCCAGCACGCCGCGCGGCCCCCCCTCACTGGCCGGGGACTGTCCCACCAAGCCACAGCCTCGTATCGCTTCATACCCACATGGCCAACTCAGGTTCGGGGGCATGGCGGGTACCGCCGAAACAACCGGTTCACAGATGTACCGATCGTCGCTATCACCGATGCACCTGCAGCGCGAACAACCGCTCAACAACTGATTTCCAGTTCATTTGCGGATCTTTGGCAGCAAACGTATACGTCAATCAACATTTGCGAAATCTACGATTCTGGCATGCCTGCATGTTATGTGTCACGACACGCTACATCAGCCCATATACACACTACGGCACGTACACGAGAGAACACGTGGAAGATGGTCCGCGCACGTGTGCAATGTCCCTTGCGCGGTCGACTGTCAACCGGCCTCTGTAGCATGTCGCAGATGTGGAACGCGGTCCACCGTGGTATCATGTTGTGTGGGGCAATACGATTAAATAGGAAAACCCTCGTCGCTACATCAACAGACGGCTCACGCTGATTCCCGGCAGAGGGAGGGGGGGGGGGCCAACATGCAATACTTTCGTCCGTACCTACCACATGTCTCTACGGCGTACAACAGTGCAATCTCGCTGTAATGGGGAGACGAGACAAGTAGCATCGTGCACAACATATGGCCCTTATGATTCGCCATTGTAGGGCGCAGCCGGTGTACGGTCAAGCATGTGCCACATTATGTCACTCAGTACGTAACGACGGATGATCAGTGTGGGTTACGCGTACATCAGTGGACAGTCCACACAGGCCGTACCACAACGTACACTGACTGCATCGACAACCAAATGCAACTGAACAGCTGCAAGGCTCATTTCACAAACAAACGCCTGACCGACCAGCTTGGAAGGGCAGGAGGGGAGGGCGATATTCGTTCTGTAGCGTTACACCCTTCCAGTGGTTAGCGGGACTGTGTAGAAAGTACGCAACACTCGAAAGACATTTACGTGAGGGTACGCACCATGGCATCGAGAAATACACATGACACCAGAGGATCCAAGCAGTGAACTATGTTCAGAGGGTTGCTGTTAGGCAAAGCTACATTCCTGTGACGTTACATGTGACAGTTAAGGTGCAGTGTAAGTTAGGTTAAGGTGCAGTGTAAGTTAGGTTAAGGTGCAGTGTAAGTTAGGTTAAGGTGCAGTGTAAGTTAGGTTAAGGTGCAGTGTAAGTTAGGTTAAG
>NW_026062011.1:7500-10000 GCF_023897955.1 Schistocerca gregaria | reverse complement strand
ACCGGCAGCTCCAACGCCAGCGCCACAGAAGGGCAAAGCCCCACTTGGGTGCAGAAGCGAACTCTCCCAGCACAGCGCACGCGCCAACACGTCCGCAGAGCTGCGATACAAACCACCTGCGAGAACCGCTGGGGGCGACCGAGCAGCAGACGGCGTCGCGACGCCGAGTGCCGGGCGGCGGCGCATCCTCAACGCACACAGTCCGCAATCGGACCAGCACACTGCAGATGTCCACCGCGCTTCGCACCGGGCTCGGCAGAACCCACTTTGGCCGCCTGGCGCCGCGCGCCGGGTGCGCCGGCGCGTAGCTGGGACGCCAGCCGGGCCCGTCGGCCGGCGCTCCTGCCACTGGGCGCCCCCCACCAGCCGGCTGTAGTGCGTGCGCTCACGCAGCGCGCGGCCAGCACGCCGCGCGGCCCCCCCTCACCGGCCGGGGACTGTCCCACCAAGCCACAGCCTCGTATCGCTTCATACCCACATGGCCAACTCAGGTTCGGGGGCATGGCGGGTACCGCCGAAACAACCGGTTCACAGATGTACCGATCGTCGCTATCACCGATGCACCTGCAGCGCGAACAACCGCTCAACAACTGATTTCCAGTTCATTTGCGGATCTTTGGCAGCAAACGTATACGTCAATCAACATTTGCGAAATCTACGATTCTGGCATGCCTGCATGTTATGTGTCACGACACGCTACATCAGCCCATATACACACTACGGCACGTACACGAGAGAACACGTGGAAGATGGTCCGCGCACGTGTGCAATGTCCCTTGCGCGGTCGACTGTCAACCGGCCTCTGTAGCATGTCGCAGATGTGGAACGCGGTCCACCGTGGTATCATGTTGTGTGGGGCAATACGATTAAATAGGAAAACCCTCGTCGCTACATCAACAGACGGCTCACGCTGATTCCCGGCAGAGGGAGGGGGGGGGCCAACATGCAATACTTTCGTCCGTACCTACCACATGTCTCTACGGCGTACAACAGTGCAATCTCGCTGTAATGGGGAGACGAGACAAGTAGCATCGTGCACAACATATGGCCCTTATGATTCGCCATTGTAGGGCGCAGCCGGTGTACGGTCAAGCATGTGCCACATTATGTCACTCAGTACGTAACGACGGATGATCAGTGTGGGTTACGCGTACATCAGCGGACAGTCCACACAGGCCGTACCACAACGTACACTGACTGCATCGACAACCAAATGCAACTGAACAGCTGCAAGGCTCATTTCACAAACAAACGCCTGACCGACCAGCTTGGAAGGGCAGGAGGGGAGGGCGATATTCGTTCTGTAGCGTTACACACTTCCAGTGGTTAGCGGGACTGTGTAGAAAGTACGCAACACTCGAAAGACATTTACGTGAGGGTACGCACCATGGCATCGAGAAATACACATGACACCAGAGGATCCAAGCAGTGAACTATGTTCAGAGGGTTGCTGTTAGGCAAAGCTACATTCCTGTGACGTTACATGTGACAGTTAAGGTGCAGTGTAAGTTAGGTTAAGGTGCAGTGTAAGTTAGGTTAAGGTGCAGTGTAACTTAGGTTAAGGTGCAGTGTAACTTAGGTTAAGGTGCAGTGTAAGTTAGGTTAAGGTGCAGTGTAACTTAGGTTAAGGTGCAGTGTAACTTAGGTTAAGGTGCAGTGTAACTTAGGTTAAGGTGCAGTGTAACTTAGGTTAAGGTGCAGTGTAACTTAGGTTAAGGTGCAGTGTAAGTTAGGTTAAGGTGCAGTGTAAGTTAGGTTAAGGTGCAGTGTAAGTTAGGTTAAGGTGCAGTGTAAGTTAGGTTAAGGTGCAGTGTAACTTAGGTTAAGGTGCAGTGTAACTTAGGTTAAGGTGCAGTGTAACTTAGGTTAAGGTGCAGTGTAACTTAGGTTAAGGTGCAGTGTAACTTAGGTTAAGGTGCAGCGTAACTTAGGTTAAGGTGCAGCGTAACTTAGGTTAAGGTGCAGCGTAACTTAGGTTAAGGTGCAGCGTAACTTAGGTTAAGGTGCAGCGTAACTTAGGTTAAGGTGCAGCGTAACTTAGGTTAAGGTGCAGCGTAACTTAGGTTAAGGTGCAGCGTAACTTAGGTTAAGGTGCAGCGTAACTTAGGTTAGGGGCCAACGTGGGTTAGGTTAGGGGCCAACGTGGGTTAGGTTAGGGGCCAACGTGGGTTAGGTTAGGGGCCAACGTGGGTTAGGTTAGGGGCCAACGTGGGTTAGGTTAGGGGCCAACGTGGGTTAGGTTAGGGGCCAACGTGGGTTAGGTTAAGGGCCAACGTGGGTTAGGTTAAGGGCCAACGTGGGTTAGGTTAAGGGCCAACGTGGGTTAGGTTAAGGGCCAACGTGGGTTAGGTTAAGGGCCAACGTGGGTTAGGTTAAGGGCCAACGTGGGTTAGGTTAAGGGCCAACGTGGGTTAGGTTAAGGGCCAACGTGGGTTAGGTTAAGGGCCAACGTGGGTTAGGTTAAGGGCCAACGTGGGTTAGGTTAAGGGCCAACGTGGGT
>NW_026062010.1:45000-48840 GCF_023897955.1 Schistocerca gregaria | reverse complement strand
ATTCAGGCGGGCTTGCCTGCTTTAAGCACTCTAATTTGTTCAAAGTAAACGTGCCGGCCCACCGAGACACTCAACAAAGAGCACCCTGGTAGGATTTAAACGGGGTCCGCCTCGGGACGCGAAAGCACCCCTTCGGCTCGCCCCACCGGCAGGACGTCCCACGATACATGCCAGTTAAACACCGACGGGCGGTGAACCAACAGCGTGGGACACAAATCCAACTACGAGCTTTTTAACCGCAACAACTTTAATATACGCTATTGGAGCTGGAATTACCGCGGCTGCTGGCACCAGACTTGCCCTCCAATAGATACTCGTTAAAGGATTTAAAGTGTACTCATTCCGATTACGGGGCCTCGGATGAGTCCCGTATCGTTATTTTTCGTCACTACCTCCCCGTGCCGGGAGTGGGTAATTTGCGCGCCTGCTGCCTTCCTTGGATGTGGTAGCCGTTTCTCAGGCTCCCTCTCCGGAATCGAACCCTGATTCCCCGTTACCCGTTACAACCATGGTAGGCGCAGAACCTACCATCGACAGTTGATAAGGCAGACATTTGAAAAATCGTCGCCGGTACGAGGACCGTGCGATCAGCCCAAAGTTATTCAGAGTCACCAAGGCAAACGGACCAGACAAGCCAATCCGATTGGTTTTGATCTAATAAAAGCGTCCCTTCCATCTCTGGTCGGGACTCTGTTTGCATGTATTAGCTCTAGAATTACCACAGTTATCCAAGTAACGTGGGTACGATCTAAGGAACCATAACTGATTTAATGAGCCATTCGCGGTTTCACCTTAATGCGGCTTGTACTGAGACATGCATGGCTTAATCTTTGAGACAAGCATATGACTACTGGCAGGATCAACCAGGGAGCTGCGTCAACTAGAGCTGAGCAGCCGGCCGCCCGGGAGTGTGTCCCGGGGGCCCGCGCGAACACGCAAGCGTCCGCTCAATTATTCTGCAAACAGGAGGAGGCCGAGCTCCCCTGCACGATACACCTCGAAACCCTCTCAGGTCCCGGCGGCGCGCAGCGCCGTCCTAGGTACTTGGTCGGTTTCGAGAGAGGCGCAATCGCCCGGAGTTAGGCGAGTAGACGGTTTTAGTGCGAACACCCTTGCTCCCAACTGAGCTTGCCGCTGCCGACAGAGGCCCGGGAGCGTGCTGTCGTGGCATTGCCGGCGGGAGACAACACGCGCCACCTATGGTGACCGGCAGCTCCAACGCCAGCGCCACACAAGGGCAAAGCCCCACTTGGGTGCAGAAGCGAACTCTCCCAGCACAGCGCACGCGCCAACACGTCCGCACAACTGCGATACAAACCACCTGCGAGAACCGCTGGGGCGACCGAGCAGCAGACGGCGTCGCGGCGCCGAGTGCCAGGCGGCGGCGCATCCTCAACGCACACAGTCCTCAATCAGACCAGCACACTGCAGATGTCCACCGCGCTTCGCACCGGGCTCGGCTGAACCAACTTTGGCCGCCAGGCGCCGCGTGCAGGGTGCGCCGCAGCGTAGCTGCGCCGCCTGCCGGGCCCGTCGGCTGGCGCTCCTGCCACTCGGCGCCCCCCACCAGCCGCCTGTTGCGCGTGCGCCCACGCAGCGCGCGGCCAACACGCCGGGCGGCCCCCCTTCACCGGCCGGGAACAGTCCCACCAAGCCACCGCCGCGTATCGCTTCATACCCACATGGGCCTAGTCACGCGTGTGGATGTGGCGGGTACCGCTGAAACAACCGGTTAATAGCTGTACCGATCGTCGCCATCACAGATTCACCTCCAGCGTGAACAACCGCTCAACAACGGATTTCCAGTTCATTTGCGTATCTTGGGCAGTAAACGTAGATGTCCACCTACATTTGCGAATTCAACAATTCTTGCATGCCAGGATGTCATGTGTCACGACACGCTACATCAGACCACATACACACTGCGACATGTGCAGAAGAGAACACGTGGAAGGTGGCCCGCGCACGTATGCGATGTACCTTCCGCGATCCACTGTCAACCGGCATCTGCGGCATGTCCCAGATATGGAACGCGGTCCACCAGGGTAGCACTTTGTGTGAGGCAATACGACAAAGTCGGAATACACGCGTCACTACATCAGACGGCTCACGCTGACCTGACCTGACCTGACTCACCGCACCACCACCCCCAGCGACCCAGGGTGACATACAATGCGTTCGTACGTTCCTCCCACACGCCTCTACGGCGTACCACAGTGCAACCTAGCTGTTATTGGGAGACGAGACAAGTAGCATCAAGCACAACATATGGAAATTGAGATTCGACACCGTTGGGCACAGCCAGCGTACGGTCACACGTATCACACTACTTCACTCTGTACGTAACGACCGATGATCGGTACAGCGTGTGGGTTACGCGTACGACATCAGCGGACAATGGACACAGACCATACCACGACGTACACTGAGGGCGTCGACATCTGAATGCAACTGAACAGCTGCGAGGCTCATTTAACACTCAAACGCCAGACCGACCAGCTTGAGAGGACAGAGACACAAAGAGGGGGACAGAGGGGGACAGAGGGGGGGGAGGGGGGGGGTCGGCGATATAGTCCTATTGCAGTACAATTGACAGTGGATAGCAGGAATATGTGGAAAGTAAGCAACACTCGCAAGACATCTACATGAGGATAACAACGACACCAGAGATTCCGAGCAGTGAACTATGTTAGGCAAAGGGACAACGTGGGTTAGGTTAAGGGACAACGTGGGTTAGGTTAAGGGACAACGTGGGTTAGGTTAAGGGACAACGTGGGTTAGGTTAAGGGACAACGTGGGTTAGGTTAAGGGACAACGTGGGTTAGGTTAAGGGACAACGTGGGTTAGGTTAAGGGACAACGTGGGTTAGGTTAAGGGACAACGTGGGTTAGGTTAAGGGACAACGTGGGTTAGGTTAAGGGACAACGTGGGTTAGGTTAAGGGACAACGTGGGTTAGGTTAAGGGACAACGTGGGTTAGGTTAAGGGACAACGTGGGTTAGGTTAAGGGACAACGTGGGTTAGGTTAAGGGACAACGTGGGTTAGGTTAAGGGACAACGTGGGTTAGGTTAAGGGACAACTTGAGTTAGGTTAAGGGACA
This sequence comes from Schistocerca gregaria, assembly GCF_023897955.1. Taxonomy (NCBI): domain Eukaryota; kingdom Metazoa; phylum Arthropoda; class Insecta; order Orthoptera; family Acrididae; genus Schistocerca; species Schistocerca gregaria. Next base: position 45,740 of record NW_026062010.1, on the reverse strand, counting down.
ACTTGAGTTAGGTTAAGGGACAACTTGAGTTAGGTTAAGGGACAACTTGAGTTAGGTTAAGGGACAAATTGAGTTAGGTTAAGGGACAAATTGAGTTAGGTTAAGGGACAAATTGAGTTAGGTTAAGGGACAAATTGAGTTAGGTTAAGGGACAACTTGAGTTAGGTTAAGGGACAACTTGAGTTAGGTTAAGGGACAAATTGAGTTAGGTTAAGGGACAACTTGAGTTAGGTTAAGGGACAACTTGAGTTAGGTTAAGGGACAACTTGAGTTAGGTTAAGGGACAACTTGAGTTAGGTTAAGGGACAACTTGAGTTAGGTTAAGGGACAACTTGAGTTAGGTTAAGGGACAACTTGAGTTAGGTTAAGGGACAAATTGAGTTAGGTTAAGGGACAAATTGAGTTAGGTTAAGGGACAAATTGAGTTAGGTTAAGGGACAAATTGAGTTAGGTTAAGGGACAAATTGAGTTAGGTTAAGGGACAAATTGAGTTAGGTTAAGGGACAACTTGAGTTAGGTTAAGGGACAACTTGAGTTAGGTTAAGGGACAACTTGAGTTAGGTTAAGGGACAACTTGAGTTAGGTTAAGGGACAACTTGAGTTAGGTTAAGGGACAACTTGAGTTAGGTTAAGGGACAAATTGAGTTAGGTTAAGGGACAAATTGAGTTAGGTTAAGGGACAAATTGAGTTAGGTTAAGGGACAAATTGAGTTAGGTTAAGGGACAAATTGAGTTAGGTT
>NW_026062010.1:32500-35000 GCF_023897955.1 Schistocerca gregaria | reverse complement strand
TCCAACGCCAGCGCCACACAAGGGCAAAGCCCCACTTGGGTGCAGAAGCGAACTCTCCCAGCACAGCGCACGCGCCAACACGTCCGCACAACTGCGATACAAACCACCTGCGAGAACCGCTGGGGCGACCGAGCAGCAGACGGCGTCGCGGCGCCGAGTGCCAGGCGGCGGCGCATCCTCAACGCACACAGTCCTCAATCAGACCAGCACACTGCAGATGTCCACCGCGCTTCGCACCGGGCTCGGCTGAACCAACTTTGGCCGCCAGGCGCCGCGTGCAGGGTGCGCCGCAGCGTAGCTGCGCCGCCTGCCGGGCCCGTCGGCTGGCGCTCCTGCCACTCGGCGCCCCCCACCAGCCGCCTGTTGCGCGTGCGCCCACGCAGCGCGCGGCCAACACGCCGGGCGGCCCCCCTTCACCGGCCGGGAACAGTCCCACCAAGCCACCGCCGCGTATCGCTTCATACCCACATGGGCCTAGTCACGCGTGTGGATGTGGCGGGTACCGCTGAAACAACCGGTTAATAGCTGTACCGATCGTCGCCATCACAGATTCACCTCCAGCGTGAACAACCGCTCAACAACGGATTTCCAGTTCATTTGCGTATCTTGGGCAGTAAACGTAGATGTCCACCTACATTTGCGAATTCAACAATTCTTGCATGCCAGGATGTCATGTGTCACGACACGCTACATCAGACCACATACACACTGCGACATGTGCAGAAGAGAACACGTGGAAGGTGGCCCGCGCACGTATGCGATGTACCTTCCGCGATCCACTGTCAACCGGCATCTGCGGCATGTCCCAGATATGGAACGCGGTCCACCAGGGTAGCACTTTGTGTGAGGCAATACGACAAAGTCGGAATACACGCGTCACTACATCAGACGGCTCACGCTGACCTGACCTGACCTGACTCACCGCACCACCACCCCCAGCGACCCAGGGTGACATACAATGCGTTCGTACGTTCCTCCCACACGCCTCTACGGCGTACCACAGTGCAACCTAGCTGTTATTGGGAGACGAGACAAGTAGCATCAAGCACAACATATGGAAATTGAGATTCGACACCGTTGGGCACAGCCAGCGTACGGTCACACGTATCACACTACTTCACTCTGTACGTAACGACCGATGATCGGTACAGCGTGTGGGTTACGCGTACGACATCAGCGGACAATGGACACAGACCATACCACGACGTACACTGAGGGCGTCGACATCTGAATGCAACTGAACAGCTGCGAGGCTCATTTAACACTCAAACGCCAGACCGACCAGCTTGAGAGGACAGAGACACAAAGAGGGGGACAGAGGGGGACAGAGGGGGGGGAGGGGGGGGTCGGCGATATAGTCCTATTGCAGTACAATTGACAGTGGATAGCAGGAATATGTGGAAAGTAAGCAACACTCGCAAGACATCTACATGAGGATAACAACGACACCAGAGATTCCGAGCAGTGAACTATGTTAGGCAAAGGGACAACGTGGGTTAGGTTAAGGGACAACGTGGGTTAGGTTAAGGGACAACGTGGGTTAGGTTAAGGGACAACGTGGGTTAGGTTAAGGGACAACGTGGGTTAGGTTAAGGGACAACGTGGGTTAGGTTAAGGGACAACGTGGGTTAGGTTAAGGGACAACGTGGGTTAGGTTAAGGGACAACGTGGGTTAGGTTAAGGGACAACGTGGGTTAGGTTAAGGGACAACGTGGGTTAGGTTAAGGGACAACGTGGGTTAGGTTAAGGGACAACGTGGGTTAGGTTAAGGGACAACTTGAGTTAGGTTAAGGGACAACTTGAGTTAGGTTAAGGGACAACTTGAGTTAGGTTAAGGGACAACTTGAGTTAGGTTAAGGGACAACTTGAGTTAGGTTAAGGGACAACTTGAGTTAGGTTAAGGGACAAATTGAGTTAGGTTAAGGGACAAATTGAGTTAGGTTAAGGGACAAATTGAGTTAGGTTAAGGGACAAATTGAGTTAGGTTAAGGGACAAATTGAGTTAGGTTAAGGGACAAATTGAGTTAGGTTAAGGGACAACTTGAGTTAGGTTAAGGGACAAATTGAGTTAGGTTAAGGGACAACTTGAGTTAGGTTAAGGGACAAATTGAGTTAGGTTAAGGGACAAATTGAGTTAGGTTAAGGGACAACTTGAGTTAGGTTAAGGGACAACTTGAGTTAGGTTAAGGGACAACTTGAGTTAGGTTAAGGGACAACTTGAGTTAGGTTAAGGGACAACTTGAGTTAGGTTAAGGGACAAATTGAGTTAGGTTAAGGGACAAATTGAGTTAGGTTAAGGGACAAATTGAGTTAGGTTAAGGGACAAATTGAGTTAGGTTAAGGGACAAATTGAGTTAGGTTAAGGGACAAATTGAGTTAGGTTAAGGGACAACTTGAGTTAGGTTAAGGGACAAATTGAGTTAGGTTAAGGGACAACTTGAGTTAGGTTAAGGGACAACTTGAGTTAGGTTAAGGGACAACTTGAGTTAGGTTAAGGGAC
>NW_026062010.1:20000-22500 GCF_023897955.1 Schistocerca gregaria | reverse complement strand
TGCAGATGTCCACCGCGCTTCGCACCGGGCTCGGCTGAACCAACTTTGGCCGCCAGGCGCCGCGTGCAGGGTGCGCCGCAGCGTAGCTGCGCCGCCTGCCGAGCCCGTCGGCTGGCGCTCCTGCCACTCGGCGCCCCCCACCAGCCGCCTGTTGCGCGTGCGCCCACGCAGCGCGCGGCCAACACGCCGGGCGGCCCCCCTTCACCGGCCGGGAACAGTCCCACCAAGCCACCGCCGCGTATCGCTTCATACCCACATGGGCCTAGTCACGTGTGTGGATGTGGCGGGTACCGCTGAAACAACCGGTTAATAGCTGTACCGATCGTCGCCATCACAGATTCACCTCCAGCGTGAACAACCGCTCAACAACGGATTTCCAGTTCATTTGCGTATCTTGGGCAGTAAACGTAGATGTCCACCTACATTTGCGAATTCAACAATTCTTGCATGCCAGGATGTCATGTGTCACGACACGCTACATCAGACCACATACACACTGCGACATGTGCAGAAGAGAACACGTGGAAGGTGGCCCGCGCACGTATGCGATGTCCCTTCCGCGATCCACTGTCAACCGGCATCTGCGGCATGTCCCAGATATGGAACGCGGTCCACCAGGGTAGCACTTTGTGTGAGGCAATACGACAAAGTCGGAATACACGCGTCACTACATCACACGGCTCACGCTGACCTGACCTGACTCACCGCACCACCACCCCCAGCGACCCAGGGTGACATACAATGCGTTCGTACGTTCCTCCCACACGCCTCTACGGCGTACCACAGTGCAACCTAGCTGTTATTGGGAGACGAGACAAGTAGCATCGAGCACAACATATGGAAATTGAGATTCGACACCGTTGGGCACAGCCAGCGTACGGTCACACGTATCACACTACTTCACTCTGTACGTAACTACCGATGATCGGTACAGCGTGTGGGTTACGCGTACGACATCAGCGGACAATGGACACAGACCATACCACGACGTACACTGAGGGCGTCGACATCTGAACGCAACTGAACAGCTGCGAGGCTCATTTAACACTCAAACGCCAGACCGACCAGCTTGAGAGGACGGAGACACAAAGAGAGGGGCAGAGGGGGGGGGGGGGGCGATATAGTCCTATTGCAGTACAATTGACAGTGGATAGCGGGAATATGTGGAAAGTAAGCAACACTCGCAAGACATCTACATGAGGATAACAACGACACCAGAGATTCCGAGCAGTGAACTATGTTAGGCAAAGGGACAACGTGGGTTAGGTTAAGGGACAACGTGGGTTAGGTTAAGGGACAACGTGGGTTAGGTTAAGGGACAACGTGGGTTAGGTTAAGGGACAACGTGGGTTAGGTTAAGGGACAACGTGGGTTAGGTTAAGGGACAACGTGGGTTAGGTTAAGGGACAACGTGGGTTAGGTTAAGGGACAACGTGGGTTAGGTTAAGGGACAACGTGGGTTAGGTTAAGGGACAACGTGGGTTAGGTTAAGGGACAACGTGGGTTAGGTTAAGGGACAACGTGGGTTAGGTTAAGGGACAACGTGGGTTAGGTTAAGGGACAACGTGGGTTAGGTTAAGGGACAACGTGGGTTAGGTTAAGGGACAACGTGGGTTAGGTTAAGGGACAAATTGAGTTAGGTTAAGGGACAAATTGAGTTAGGTTAAGGGACAAATTGAGTTAGGTTAAGGGACAAATTGAGTTAGGTTAAGGGACAAATTGAGTTAGGTTAAGGGACAAATTGAGTTAGGTTAAGGGACAAATTGAGTTAGGTTAAGGGACAAATTGAGTTAGGTTAAGGGACAAATTGAGTTAGGTTAAGGGACAAATTGAGTTAGGTTAAGGGACAAATTGAGTTAGGTTAAGGGACAAATTGAGTTAGGTTAAGGGATAATCTGGTACAACCACAGTTAGGTTAAGCGATAATCTGGTACAGCCACAGTTAGGTTAAGCGATAATCTGGTACAGCCACAGTTAGGTTAAGCGATAATCTGGTACAGCCACAGTTAGGTTAAGCGATAATCTGGTACAGCCACAGTTAGGTTAAGCGATAATCTGGTACAGCCACAGTTAGGTTAAGCGATAATCTGGTACAGCCACAGTTAGGTTAAGCGATAATCTGGTACAGCCACAGTTAGGTTAAGCGATAATCTGGTACAGCCACAGTTAGGTTAAGCGATAATCTGGTACAGCCACAGTTAGGTTAAGCGATAATCTGGTACAGCCACAGTTAGGTTAAGCGATAATCTGGTACAGCCACAGTTAGGTTAAGCGATAATCTGGTACAGCCACAGTTAGGTTAAGCGATAATCTGGTACAGCCACAGTTAGGTTAAGCGATAATCTGGTACAGCCACAGTTAGGTTAAGCGATAATCTGGTACAGCCACAGTTAGGTTAAGCGATAATCTGGTACAGCCACAGTTAGGTTAAGCGATAATCTGGTACAGCCACAGTTAGGTTAAGCGATAATCTGGTACAGCCACAGTTAGGTTAAGCGAT
>NW_026062010.1:0-15000 GCF_023897955.1 Schistocerca gregaria | reverse complement strand
GCAACGTACTTGGCTGTAGATGTGTCCACCAACAACATTGCCTTGTTTATAGCATCTTCTGTACACAGACCCCTCCTGAATCCATATTGGTCGGGACTGCGTCCCCTAAGTTCCCGGTGTTGCTCTAGCCGAAGGCATAGGAGCTTCTCCTGGAGCTTAGCCATGGAGTTCAAGAGACAGATGGGTCGGTATGATTTCGGCACTTCCGGATCCTTGTCCTCACCCTTTCTCAGAATGACCACTTCGGCCAACTTCCACGATTCTGGTACCCGTCCCTGACGTAAGCACTCATTGTAGAGGTTAGTCAGGTAAGGGCAGATCTCCGCGCACAGGGCTTGGAGAACCTCGGCAGCGAGTCCATCATGGCCCGTCGCCTTTTTACGGCGCAATTCAAGAATTGCGGCGGTAACTTCACGTTCAGTGAACGGAGCAACAGGCGTCTCATCGGCATACAGCTCATGGAGTTGTCGCCTCAAATTCCCCTGTTCCTCGTCCTCATCTTCGCTACTATCGTCGGGCAATAAGGTACTCATGAGGAGCTCAGCTGACTCTTGCCAGTCCTTGGTGTGACTGCCATCGATCTTCCTTAGGGTCGACAGGACCGTCGGTGACCGAACTTTTGACACGGCAATCTTGTACGGTGTACCCCAGGGGTCAGCCGCCAGACTGTCACGAACAAAAGACTGCCAACTCTCAGTCCGTACTGTGTGCAGTGCTCGCTTAAACACGGCTTTGGCCCGCCTGTACCGCGCAAGCGTGGCCTCACGAATGTGATCGCCTACGCTGCGCTGGTAATGCCGCCGCGCTCTTCTGCATTCGCGTCGGAGACGCTGCAGCTCAGGGTTCCAAGGTGCCTTAGGCATTTTCCCTGTGTGGGCCAACGGGACTGCGCCTGTTGCTGCTGTCTGTATGGCCGCCGTCAGATCTTCTGCAGCTTTGTCAACGTCCACAACGCGATCCATTGGCCAATTCGGTATCACTAGATTACCTCTTAGTCGATCCCAATTAGCCTTTCGCCAGTTGTACTTGACGGTGCCGTTCACCTGGTCTTCAGGAGGAGGCTCCCCATCATAGGCTACAGTGAATGTGATCAGATTGTGGTCACTTAGTGTCATTCCCCGCCATACCTTCCAGTTCTCCGCACGGAGATGCTCGTGTGCACTCTTCAGTGTCACATCGATATTCGAGGTCGCTCCACGGCGGCCTTCGAAAGTTGGTGGGAAGTTTGGTCGGTTCAGCACTTCTAGTCTGAGCTCGTGAATTGCTTCAGCGAGTCTCTCACCTCGCCTGGCGGCGCGTCGAGCACCAAGAGGCGTGATGTCACTGTGCCATAGGGGTGACATGGCATTTGCGTCCATTGTGCAAATCAGCAAGTCATTGCGGTAGAACCCAACCGCCTCTTTTAACTGGTCGATATACGGTCTTTCTCTGTGCCTGTACTGAAAGTACATATTTAGCACGAAAAAGGTGAAATCGCCAGTATTTATCTCAGCTAACACCATGCATCTGTTGCTTAGGTGCGCCACTTTGACTGCTCTGAAGGAACGATTTAGCACAACAATTGCTGCCATAGGATGCTCTCCCCCAGCCAGGATCTGAGCTGTTGTCGGCATATATCGGATCTTTCCGTCCCTAGAGTAGGGCTCTTGCAGACATAATATGTCTAGAGACTCCTCCTCTGCTCGGCGTCGTACCTCCTGCATCACCGCTTGCGTTCGCGCGCAGTTCAGCTGTCCTATCTTAACCGACATTGGCATTGTGATTTTTCACAGTCCGGTCGGGGACAGGAGAGGTAGCGGCCGGAATGGAGACGGTTGACGAGAGGTCTTGTCTCCCATAGTCTGTCCGCTGGATTTTGCGTTGAGTGAGAATCCTGTAGTAGGCACACTCTTTGCCTGGCGTTTCGCATGTGCGATTACGCTTTTTGCACGGGATACAGACCGCTCGGTCCCCCGCTTTTCTACAGTCCTTCCTCATGTGGCCGTTCTCGCCACAGTGCCCACATGTTATTATACTCGGGTCCTGCTTGCAGAACCTTACCGAGTGGTTCACATCCTGGCACCGCGTGCAAACGACTAAGTCCAGGTAGTCGTCAACCGGCATGGACTCAAAGCCCATGTACAGTCGCTTCTGCCTCAGAATCGCGACTCTGAGTCTGGGGCTTACTTCCACCACGAGATGTGATGTTTGTTTGCCCCTTGGCCCAGTCCGGAACTTCGGCTTAAACTCCTGGCGAAACTGTGTTTCGGAAAGTCCTCCAAGGTCGTTTTGCTTTCGAGTTAGCTCAACCACAGCTTCATTCTTCATGACACATGGTACATGATATATGATTATCTGCGGATTGAGCTTTTTCGGCAGTTCGCACTTGAGTGCTTCTGTCAGTTTGTTGTTAGCTAGAAGCTTCTGGCGATCAGTCTCAGACGCCACATCTACGATGAGCGTCGGGCCGTTTGTGGCGACCCGTGAGAACTTCACACCTTCAACCTCAGGCTTGACCAGGGAGGTGAATTTCTTTCTCACTTCTGCGCCAGTTTCATTGCCCTTGGACTTGATGAAGAGCGTTGCCTTCTCAGTCAGGGCTTTGGTTATCATCGCCTGCGTTTTCCGTTCTGGTATGGGTGGAGCGGCGGCAACTTGTGCAAAGGTCTTGGGTGGCGCCGTGGGCACCGCCTTCGTCCTCGCCAGCTCCTCCTCCAAGGCTTCCACCCTTCCGGTGAGGGCCGACTGCGCCATGGCCCAATCAAACAACTTAGCTCTCAGTTGTCTCTTAAAGTCCCCCAGATTTCCCTCCTCGACCAGTTGTCCCGGTTTTAGAGAGTCGTCCACGAGCTTCAGGACGTCCTCGAGCCGCGTCGCGATAAGCTTCACGGTCGCAAGATCGCTTGGGCTTGCCTTGTATCGGGACGTGCCGTCATCGACTGGGCCGCCAGGCTGTTGTCCGGCTACCTGCGCCGAGTCCGGCTGCTTGTTCGGTTTCCGCTTCTTCCGTCGTGTCCGGGACTTGCGTCTCTCGGCACCCGACATTGGTGAAGAGGCGCGGCTACTGCTGGCGCTTTCCCCGACTGGGCCGCTGGGCAGTTGCCCGGCTACCTTCGCCGGTTTCGGCACACTTTTCGCCGTCTCCGGCAGTTGAGACTTCGGCCGTGGGGCCGCCGTCTCTCCCGCCGGGCGAGTCTGGGTGAGCTTGCCGGTGCCGACTGGGCCGCTGGGTCTTTGCCCGGCTACCTGCGCCAGCTTTGGCTCGCTCGCAGCCTTCCCCGCCGGCGGTGTCGTTGGCCGCGAGGCCTTCGTCTCCGCCTTCGGTTCGGACTTCCCCGTTGCGCCTTCCCCGACTGGGCCGCCGGGCTTGCGCCCGGCTACCTGCGCCGGTTTTGGCTTGTCTCCCGCCTTAGGTGCCGCTTTCGGCGCCGGCTGGCGGGGTGGCGGCATCAGATCGGTTACAGCGTCCGCACTCAGCGATCTCTGCCGGAGCAGTTTTCGCAGGTGTTTCTTCTGCTTCCTCACTTTTGCCTTCCGTTCTTTCTCACTGTCACTTTCACTCGCGTCTGCAAGCGTCCGTGCCAGCGTCTCGCTTGCTGCAGTCTTAGCGCTCCGTGCACGAGGTGTACGGAGCTCCAATTCTGGCTCGCTAAGCGCGGGGTCATGGTCTTCTGGCCTATGGGCCTCCGACTGCCCTTGTGTTGGGAGTTCGTCTTGACACGGAGTGTCAGACTCGTCCCCTGAATGGTTGGTGTTGTGACTCCGCGACGGCCCACCAGTTCCGTCGGGACAAGGTTGATTGAGAGAAGCCATGTGGTTCCCACGATCAGCTAGGGATATAAGTGGTCCACCCAGGCGTTGCCCCGCCCACCTGAGTAAGCCTTATACAACAGAGGGTCGGCCGGTCCTCTGAGGTGGCTGACTCACGACTGTTCACAACTCAACAGCCTTGCGCCCCATAGCCGCCAGCTAACGCAGAGGGTGAGGGGTGATTATAGATATTGTCCTTCTCTTGCCCAGGCGGTTAAGCCAAGACTCCGGTCCGAAACACGCACGACGTTCCACTGCGCGCCTCACAGCGGTCGTTGAAGTACGTGTCTCAGATTACGGACGGCGCTGGTAGCGCTTGCCAGCACCGGGCTCGGGCACCCCGGGTTTGCCAGGCCCGTACGTCGGCTGTATTAGCCTTCGTCCCTGTGGTCGTGGTCTTAGACCACTCAGGAGCATCCTCCTGGGGGCAGCTCCCGGTGACTTCCACGTTGCGAAGGCCGATGCCGGCCTCCACTCCGCAGTTATACACCAAGGAATCCTCCGAGCGAGGCCGGGTCGCCGCCCGCGTTGCATCCTCTGAAAGTCAGAGGGCGCTTCGCAGTCAGCGCCCTTCCCCGCGCGTGGACATCGGCCTGCTTCCGCTTTGGCCCTCAAAAGTGAGAGCCTTGGTTTCCGCAGGAGCGATGACCGCCCTACTCCCCACTGTGCTTTGTGCGCCAACCGCACACGCCAACCACAACCAACATAACATGTGGCCGGGCGGCGCCGCTAAGTTGTCCGGGCGCGGCCGGCGGAGCCGGGCGCAGCCGGGCCCGCGCCCGCCGCCAGCGTAGCCGCGAGAGCGGGCTGTCAGCCAGAGGCCGACCGCCCGCCCAGCGCCAGCCAGCAGCGCGCGCATCGCCCGGCCGCACCCGGCCCCGCGCAGCGCAGCCGACACGGCAGCGCGCAAGCGCACAGCCCGACCGGCAACCAAGACCCGCCACTACCCCGGCCAACCGCGCCGCGCCCGGCTAGCGCCGGGCGTTCACGCGCGAGGCCGGGGCCACAGCAGGACCCGCCGCCAGCGAGCCGCGCGAAGCGCACCGCCGTGCGCACAAGTCCAGCAGTAGCGCGCCAACTCACGTCGACACACTCCGCTGCACGCGCACGCACTACGTACGAGCTTGGATACTAGACTTAAGAGTCCGACACCTACAAGCGCTCGCAGTAGTGGGAGACGCGCACTCGGCCGGAAAGGGTCGATGTTCGATCCAACCGCCTCGTGCAGACGTCTCCTTGTGGGGAGTATACCTCCCGTGGCACTTGTGTCATGGAGCTCAGCATTCCACGGCCGATAAGTCAACCGCGATAACGCCTTGCTCCTGCTGTGGGGAGTGAGTTCCGTAGCGCGCACAGGCAGAGACGGAGACACATCCTCTCAGAGAGCGTGAAATGACTTTAACGCAAAAGCGGCGCCCGCCGCACCCCAGCCAGGGCCAGGGCGCAGCGGGCGCCGCCCCAGCAAAAGCGGCGCCCGCCGCATCCGAGCCGAAGCCAAGACACAGCAGACGCCGCCAGCGCATGGAGCCGCACCACGCCGCAGCCCGGCCGAAGCCGAGGCACAGCAAGCGCCGCCTTAGTAAAAGCGGCGCCCGCCGCACCCCGGCCAAGGGCCGAAGCACAGCAAGCGCCGCTATAACTTGTAAGTGCCATTCGCCAGTGAGCAAGGATACTAGACCGGAGTCCGACACCTTATCGCTCACGGCGAGCAAGGCTGCAGAGCCCGGTTTGGAGGGGCCAGTTGCCCAGTCCCACCGCATCCGAGCTTGCGCCCTGCACGGGAGTCGCCCTTCTCTCATTGGTTTCACCGGTTGCCCGGCTACTCGCATCTTACACCACGGGGAGGTTGAGAGATCGGACATTTAGCCGCCCGTCTTCTACCAGTATAGGTGGACTCCACCACTGGTTAGACAGCATAACGGCCTTCGTAAGATAGTAGATAGGGACAGCGGGAATCTCGTTAATCCATTCATGCGCGTCACTAATTAGATGACGAGGCATTTGGCTACCTTAAGAGAGTCATAGTTACTCCCGCCGTTTACCCGCGCTTGCTTGAATTTCTTCACGTTGACATTCAGAGCACTGGGCAGAAATCACATTGCGTCAACACCCGCTAGGGCCATCGCAATGCTTTGTTTTAATTAGACAGTCGGATTCCCCCAGTCCGTGCCAGTTCTGAGTTGATCGTTGAATGGCGGCCGAAGAGAATCCGCGCACCCGCGCGCCCCCGGAGGAGCACGCTAAGGCGGACGCGGCCTCGCAGCAAGGAAGATCCGTGGGAGGCCAAGGCACGGGACCGAGCTCGGATCCTGCACGCAGGTTGAAGCACCGGGGCGCGAACGCCGCGCAGGCGCGCGCATCCTGCACCGCCGGCCAGCACGAGGCCAACCAACGGCGAGAGCAGACCACGCCCGCGCTAAACGCCCGCACTTACCGGCACCCCTACGGCACTCACCTCGCCCAGGCCCGGCACGTTAGCGCTGACCCACTTCCCGACCAAGCCCGACACGCCCCGATCCTCAGAGCCAATCCTTATCCCGAAGTTACGGATCCAATTTGCCGACTTCCCTTACCTACATTATTCTATCGACTAGAGGCTCTTCACCTTGGAGACCTGCTGCGGATATGGGTACGAACCGGCGCGACACCTCCACGTGGCCCTCTCCCGGATTTTCAAGGTCCGAGGGGAAGATCGGGACACCGCCGCAACTGCGGTGCTCTTCGCGTTCCAAACCCTATCTCCCTGCTAGAGGATTCCAGGGAACTCGAACGCTCATGCAGAAAAGAAAACTCTTCCCCGATCTCCCGACGGCGTCTCCGGGTCCTTTTGGGTTACCCCGACGAGCATCTCTAAAAGAGGGGCCCGACTTATATCGGTTCCGCTGCCGGGTTCCGGAATAGGAACCGGATTCCCTTTCGCCCAACGGGGGCCAGCACAAAGTGCATCATGCTATGACGGCCCCCATCAACATCGGATTTCTCCTAGGGCTTAGGATCGACTGACTCGTGTGCAACGGCTGTTCACACGAAACCCTTCTCCGCGTCAGCCCTCCAGGGCCTCGCTGGAGTATTTGCTACTACCACCAAGATCTGCACCGACGGCGGCTCCAGGCAGGCTCACGCCCAGACCCTTCTGCGCCCACCGCCGCGACCCTCCTACTCGTCAGGGCTTCGCGGCCGGCCGCGAGGACCGGCCATGACTGCCAGACTGACGGCCGAGTATAGGCACGACGCTTCAGCGCCATCCATTTTCAGGGCTAGTTGCTTCGGCAGGTGAGTTGTTACACACTCCTTAGCGGATTCCGACTTCCATGGCCACCGTCCTGCTGTCTTAAGCAACCAACGCCTTTCATGGTTTCCCATGAGCGTCGATTCGGGCGCCTTAACTCGGCGTTTGGTTCATCCCACAGCGCCAGTTCTGCTTACCAAAAGTGGCCCACTTGGCACTCCGATCCGAGTCGTTTGCTCGCGGCTTCAGCATATCAAGCAAGCCGGAGATCTCACCCATTTAAAGTTTGAGAATAGGTTGAGGTCGTTTCGGCCCCAAGGCCTCTAATCATTCGCTTTACCGGATGAGACTCGTACGAGCACCAGCTATCCTGAGGGAAACTTCGGAGGGAACCAGCTACTAGATGGTTCGATTAGTCTTTCGCCCCTATACCCAGCTCCGACGATCGATTTGCACGTCAGAATCGCTACGGACCTCCATCAGGGTTTCCCCTGACTTCGTCCTGGCCAGGCATAGTTCACCATCTTTCGGGTCCCAACGTGTACGCTCTAGGTGCGCCTCACCTCGCAATGAGGACGAGACGCCCCGGGAGTGCGGAGGCCGCCGCCCCGTGAAGGGCGGGGAAGCCCCATCCTCCCTCGGCCCGCGCAAGGCGAGACCTTCACTTTCATTACGCCTTTAGGTTTCGTACAGCCCAATGACTCGCGCACATGTTAGACTCCTTGGTCCGTGTTTCAAGACGGGTCGTGAAATTGTCCAAAGCTGAAGCGCCGCTGACGGGAGCGATTATTCCGCCCGAGAGCATCCCGAGCCAACAGCGGCGCGGGTCCGGGGCCGGGCCAGGTAGGTCCGTCATCCGGGAAGAACCGCGCGCGCTTGCCGGGAGCCCGAGCGCCCAAAGGGGCGAATCGACTCCTCCAGATATACCGCCGAGCAGCCAGCCAGGACACCGGGGCTCTGCCCAACAGACGCGAACCGAGGCCCGCGGAAGGACAGGCTGCGCACCCGGGCCGTAGGCCGGCACCCAGCGGGTCGCGACGTCCTACTAGGGGAGAAGTGCGGCCCACCGCACACCGGAACGGCCCCACCCCGCGGCGAGTGGAAAGGCAACCGGACACGACCCCGCCGCGGATTGCTCCGCGCGGGCGGCCGGCCCCATCTGCCGAGGGCGGGGGCCAGTGGCCGGATGGGCGTGAATCTCACCCGTTCGACCTTTCGGACTTCTCACGTTTACCCCAGAACGGTTTCACGTACTTTTGAACTCTCTCTTCAAAGTTCTTTTCAACTTTCCCTCACGGTACTTGTTCGCTATCGGTCTCGTGGTCATATTTAGTCTCAGATGGAGTTTACCACCCACTTGGAGCTGCACTCTCAAGCAACCCGACTCGAAGGAGAGGTCCCGCCGACGCTCGCACCGGCCGCTACGGGCCTGGCACCCTCTACGGGCCGTGGCCTCATTCAAGTTGGACTTGGGCTCGGCGCGAGGCGTCGGGGTAGTGGACCCTCCCAAACACCACATGCCACGACAGGCGGCAGCCTGCGGGGTTCGGTGCTGGACTCTTCCCTGTTCGCTCGCCGCTACTGGGGGAATCCTTGTTAGTTTCTTTTCCTCCGCTTAGTAATATGCTTAAATTCAGCGGGTAGTCTCGCCTGCTCTGAGGTCGTTGTACGAGGTGTCGCACGCCACACCGCCAGCCGGCTGTGCACGCTACCGAGAAAGTACCGGTATGCGAACCGCCAGGCGACGGGCGCGCATCGCACGTTTAAGGAGACGCGGCCGGCCACACAGGCGACCACGACACTCCCACGTCTCCGAAGCGGGACAAACGCCGCGCGCTTCAGTATACGTAGCCGACCCTCAGCCAGACGTGGCCCGGGAACGGAATCCATGGACCGCAATGTGCGTTCGAAACGTCGATGTTCATGTGTCCTGCAGTTCACATGTCGACGCGCAATTTGCTGCGTTCTTCATCGACCCACGAGCCGAGTGATCCACCGTCCTGGGTGATCTTTTCCTTTTCAGTCTCCCACTGTCTCTTTCAAGACAGCAGCATTTGCGGGACTGAGGCGTCTGACGGCCCCTGTTCCACTATTTTTTTGTGTCCAACGGCCTCACAGCCGATGGGCGTCGTACGGCTCCACACCGGGGCGGACAGGCACTCGGGCGAACGTCATTCAAAACCGGCGCCAGGCGCCAGGTACCGCAGGCCAGCCGCTCCAGAGCTTCAGCGCTCGTACCACACAACAACAACAACACTTCCGCTAGTTTTGAGAGGCACGCGTGGTTCCGCACGCGGCGCACGGCCACTGCCGTACAGGTAGCGTGTTGCGCGACACGACACGACACGCACATCGAAAGACATGCAGTCTAGTCGGTAATGATCCTTCCGCAGGTTCACCTACGGAAACCTTGTTACGACTTTTACTTCCTCTAAATGATCAAGTTTGGTCATCTTTCCGGTAGCATCGGCAACGACAGAGTCGATGCCGCGTACCAGTCCGAAGACCTCACTAAATCATTCAATCGGTAGTAGCGACGGGCGGTGTGTACAAAGGGCAGGGACGTAATCAACGCGAGCTTATGACTCGCGCTTACTGGGAATTCCTCGTTCATGGGGAACAATTGCAAGCCCCAATCCCTAGCACGAAGGAGGTTCAGCGGGTTACCCCGACCTTTCGGCCTAGGAAGACACGCTGATTCCTTCAGTGTAGCGCGCGTGCGGCCCAGAACATCTAAGGGCATCACAGACCTGTTATTGCTCAATCTCGTGCGGCTAGAAGCCGCCTGTCCCTCTAAGAAGAAAAGTAATCGCTGACAGCACGAAGGATGTCACGCGACTAGTTAGCAGGCTAGAGTCTCGTTCGTTATCGGAATTAACCAGACAAATCGCTCCACCAACTAAGAACGGCCATGCACCACCACCCACCGAATCAAGAAAGAGCTATCAATCTGTCAATCCTTCCGGTGTCCGGGCCTGGTGAGGTTTCCCGTGTTGAGTCAAATTAAGCCGCAGGCTCCACTCCTGGTGGTGCCCTTCCGTCAATTCCTTTAAGTTTCAGCTTTGCAACCATACTTCCCCCGGAACCCAAAAGCTTTGGTTTCCCGGAGGCTGCCCGCCGAGTCATCGGAGGAACTGCGGCGGATCGCTGGCTGGCATCGTTTATGGTTAGAACTAGGGCGGTATCTGATCGCCTTCGAACCTCTAACTTTCGTTCTTGATTAATGAAAACATACTTGGCAAATGCTTTCGCTTCTGTTCGTCTTGCGACGATCCAAGAATTTCACCTCTAACGTCGCAATACGAATGCCCCCGCCTGTCCCTATTAATCATTACCTCGGGTTCCGAAAACCAACAAAATAGAACCGAGGTCCTATTCCATTATTCCATGCACACAGTATTCAGGCGGGCTTGCCTGCTTTAAGCACTCTAATTTGTTCAAAGTAAACGTGCCGGCCCACCGAGACACTCAACAAAGAGCACCCTGGTAGGATTTAAACGGGGTCCGCCTCGGGACGCGAAAGCACCCCTTCGGCTCGCCCCACCGGCAGGACGTCCCACGATACATGCCAGTTAAACACCGACGGGCGGTGAACCAACAGCGTGGGACACAAATCCAACTACGAGCTTTTTAACCGCAACAACTTTAATATACGCTATTGGAGCTGGAATTACCGCGGCTGCTGGCACCAGACTTGCCCTCCAATAGATACTCGTTAAAGGATTTAAAGTGTACTCATTCCGATTACGGGGCCTCGGATGAGTCCCGTATCGTTATTTTTCGTCACTACCTCCCCGTGCCGGGAGTGGGTAATTTGCGCGCCTGCTGCCTTCCTTGGATGTGGTAGCCGTTTCTCAGGCTCCCTCTCCGGAATCGAACCCTGATTCCCCGTTACCCGTTACAACCATGGTAGGCGCAGAACCTACCATCGACAGTTGATAAGGCAGACATTGAAAGATGCGTCGCCGGTACGAGGACCGTGCGATCAGCCCAAAGTTATTCAGAGTCACCAAGGCCAAACGACCAGACAAGCCAATCCGATTGGTTTTGATCTAATAAAAGCGTCCCTTCCATCTCTGGTCGGGACTCTGTTTGCATGTATTAGCTCTAGAATTACCACAGTTATCCAAGTAACGTGGGTACGATCTAAGGAACCATAACTGATTTAATGAGCCATTCGCGGTTTCACCTTAATGCGGCTTGTACTGAGACATGCATGGCTTAATCTTTGAGACAAGCATATGACTACTGGCAGGATCAACCAGGGAGCTGCGTCAACTAGAGCTGAGCAGCCGGCCGCCCGGGAGTGTGTCCCGGGGCCCGCGCGAACACGCAAGCGTCCGCTCAATTATTCTGCAAACAGGAGGAGGCCGAGCTCCCCTGCACGATACACCTCGAAACCCTCTCAGGTCCCGGCGGCGCGCAGCGCCGTCCTAGGTACTTGGTCGGTTTCGAGAGAGGCGCAATCGCCCGGAGTTAGGCGAGTAGACGGTTTTAGTGCGAACACCCTTGCTCCCAACTGAGCTTGCCGCTGCCGACAGAGGCCCGGGAGCGTGCTGTCGTGGCATTGCCGGCGGGAGACAACACGCGCCACCTATGGTGACCGGCAGCTCCAACGCCAGCGCCACACAAGGGCAAAGCCCCACTTGGGTGCAGAAGCGAACTCTCCCAGCACAGCGCACGCGCCAACACGTCCGCACAACTGCGATACAAACCACCTGCGAGAACCGCTGGGGCGACCGAGCAGCAGACGGCGTCGCGGCGCCGAGTGCCAGGCGGCGGCGCATCCTCAACGCACACAGTCCTCAATCAGACCAGCACACTGCAGATGTCCACCGCGCTTCGCACCGGGCTCGCTGAACCAACTTTGGCCGCCAGGCGCCGCGTGCAGGGTGCGCCGCAGCGTAGCTGCGCCGCCTGCCGAGCCCGTCGGCTGGCGCTCCTGCCACTCGGCGCCCCCCACCAGCCGCCTGTTGCGCGTGCGCCCACGCAGCGCGCGGCCAACACGCGGGCGGCCCCCCTTCACCGGCCGGGAACAGTCCCACCAAGCCACCGCCGCGTATCGCTTCATACCCACATGGGCCTAGTCACGTGTGTGGATGTGGCGGGTACCGCTGAAACAACCGGTTAATAGCTGGTACCGATCGTCGCCATCACAGATTCACCTCCAGCGTGAACAACCGCTCAACAACGGATTTCCAGTTCATTTGCGTATCTTGGGCAGTAAACGTAGATGTCCACCTACATTTGCGAATTCAACAATTCTTGCATGCCAGGATGTCATGTGTCACGACACGCTACATCAGACCACATACACACTGCGACATGTGCAGAAGAGAACACGTGGAAGGTGGCCCGCGCACGTATGCGATGTCCCTTCCGCGATCCACTGTCAACCGGCATCTGCGGCATGTCCCAGATATGGAACGCGGTCCACCAGGGTAGCACTTTGTGTGAGGCAATACGACAAAGTCGGAATACACGCGTCACTACATCACACGGCTCACGCTGACCTGACCTGACTCACCGCACCACCACCCCCAGCGACCCAGGGTGACATACAATGCGTTCGTACGTTCCTCCCACACGCCTCTACGGCGTACCACAGTGCAACCTAGCTGTTATTGGGAGACGAGACAAGTAGCATCGAGCACAACATATGGAAATTGAGATTCGACACCGTTGGGCACAGCCAGCGTACGGTCACACGTATCACACTACTTCACTCTGTACGTAACTACCGATGATCGGTACAGCGTGTGGGTACGCGTACGACATCAGCGGACAATGGACACAGACCATACCACGACGTACACTGAGGGCGTCGACATCTGAACGCAACTGAACAGCTGCGAGGCTCATTTAACACTCAAACGCCAGACCGACCAGCTTGAGAGGACGGAGACACAAAGAGAGGGGCAGAGGGGGGGGGGGGGCGATATAGTCCTATTGCAGTACAATTGACAGTAACACGCGATCTAGTGTATGTGGAAAGTAAGCAACACTCGCAAGACATCTACATGAGGATAACAACGACACCAGAGATTCCGAGCAGTGAACTATGTTAGGCAAAGGGACAACGTGGGTTAGGTTAAGGGACAACGTGGGTTAGGTTAAGGGACAACGTGGGTTAGGTTAAGGGACAACGTGGGTTAGGTTAAGGGACAACGTGGGTTAGGTTAAGGGACAACGTGGGTTAGGTTAAGGGACAACGTGGGTTAGGTTAAGGGACAACGTGGGTTAGGTTAAGGGACAACGTGGGTTAGGTTAAGGGACAACGTGGGTTAGGTTAAGGGACAACGTGGGTTAGGTTAAGGGACAACGTGGGTTAGGTTAAGGGACAACGTGGGTTAGGTTAAGGGACAACGTGGGTTAGGTTAAGGGACAACGTGGGTTAGGTTAAGGGACAACGTGGGTTAGGTTAAGGGACAACGTGGGTTAGGTTAAGGGACAACGTGGGTTAGGTTAAGGGACAAATTGAGTTAGGTTAAGGGACAAATTGAGTTAGGTTAAGGGACAAATTGAGTTAGGTTAAGGGACAAATTGAGTTAGGTTAAGGGACAAATTGAGTTAGGTTAAGGGACAAATTGAGTTAGGTTAAGGGACAAATTGAGTTAGGTTAAGGGACAAATTGAGTTAGGTTAAGGGACAAATTGAGTTAGGTTAAGGGACAAATTGAGTTAGGTTAAGGGACAAATTGAGTTAGGTTAAGGGATAATCTGGTACAACCACAGTTAGGTTAAGCGATAATCTGGTACAGCCACAGTTAGGTTAAGCGATAATCTGGTACAGCCACAGTTAGGTTAAGCGATAATCTGGTACAGCCACAGTTAGGTTAAGCGATAATCTGGTACAGCCACAGTTAGGTTAAGCGATAATCTGGTACAGCCACAGTTAGGTTAAGCGATAATCTGGTACAGCCACAGTTAGGTTAAGCGATAATCTGGTACAGCCACAGTTAGGTTAAGCGATAATCTGGTACAGCCACAGTTAGGTTAAGCGATAATCTGGTACAGCCACAGTTAGGTTAAGCGATAATCTGGTACAGCCACAGTTAGGTTAAGCGATAATCTGGTACAGCCACAGTTAGGTTAAGCGATAATCTGGTACAGCCACAGTTAGGTTAAGCGATAA
This sequence comes from Schistocerca gregaria, assembly GCF_023897955.1. Taxonomy (NCBI): domain Eukaryota; kingdom Metazoa; phylum Arthropoda; class Insecta; order Orthoptera; family Acrididae; genus Schistocerca; species Schistocerca gregaria. The sequence continues at coordinate 848 of NW_026062010.1, read as the reverse complement.
TCTGGTACAGCCACAGTTAGGTTAAGCGATAATCTGGTACAGCCACAGTTAGGTTAAGCGATAATCTGGTACAGCCACAGTTAGGTTAAGCGATAATCTGGTACAGCCACAGTTAGGTTAAGCGATAATCTGGTACAGCCACAGTTAGGTTTAAGCGATAATCTGGTACAGCCACAGTTAGGTTAAGCGATAATCTGGTACAGCCACAGTTAGGTTAAGCGATAATCTGGTACAGCCACAGTTAGGTTAAGCGATAAAGTTGGTTAAATTCGGTATTGTGTGGGAAGGGGGCAGAGAGAGTGGGGGGGGGGGGGTGGATAGTTGTGGCAGTACGCGGATGCCTGAGTCACCGTCAGATATGTCACGTCGGTTCGATGCTTGTAGCAAGAGGCTGGCGGGTCTGTGTCTCTCACTTCTGCAATTTTTCATGTGGTATAACACGAGGGCGGGGGGGTGATATTTGGTGCCCCTCTGTGTAGGATGTGTGTTGGTGGTGTTGGTTTATCTGAGCAATGGTAGTTGTCGGAGGAGTGGGGTATTGTGCTTTTATAGGTGGACCTACTGCTCTGGTTATCATAGTGTCGACGGTGCAATGTGGCAGAGAGGATGCACTCGACATTGTCGCATTCCAGATGTTTACGTATTGTGTGTCTCCGTTGCAGGCCGAGAGTGGTGCATGTTCGAGTGTGTGGCTGACGTGCGATTCACGTTGTGTGCCCAGTCTTACAGCACGTATAGGGACATTCGCATAAATCATCTATATGTGGCCCTTGCATCATTTACTAAGCAGTGCCGTGAGACGACCGAACTATTAGGAAAGTACTGATGTACCAACACGCGATCTATGT